>NW_015173136.1:716292-828550 GCF_001447785.1 Gekko japonicus
ATGGCATTGTCTCTGAGATCCCACCCATCCACAAACCCCACCCTCTCCAGGCTCCATCCCTCAAATCTCCAGGACTTTCCCAACCTATCTTGGAGGTAGCAACTCTATCTCCTTCCCAGCCAACCATCAACCTACCGTTATCTGCCCCTGATCTCTACGATCTGGAGAGTAGTTTTAGTTCTGAGTGCTGTCCAGCCCTCAACTGGAGATTGGCAGCAATGGTTCCCCAGGAGGAAAAGTACAGTCTTTCTCTGCAGTGGAGACAGAAGCAGCTTACATCATTCTCCTCTCCTGCTTTTGATCTGCACAACAACCCTGTGAGGTAGGAAAGTCTGTGACTGGTCCAAAATCACCCACTCAACTTCCACAGCAAGAACCTGGGTCTAACAGACCCTGCTCTGAAATGCTAACTGCTACGCCTAGGGTAGCCAACCTCCAGGTGGAGCCTGAAGATTGCCGGGTATCACAACTGAACTCCAGACAACAGATCTTTCTCCCCTGGAGAAAATAACTGCTTTGGAGGGTGGGCTCTATGGCATTCTATTCAGCTGAGGCCTCTTCCCTCCCCAAACTCTGCCTTCATTAGAGTCCACCACAGAATATCCAGGAATTTCCCAACCTGGAGCTGGCAGCCCTAGGCAGGACTGGCCCCAATGAGTACCCCACAAAGGCCTGGAAAGGACATCCTTCCTTTGCCTTTTTACTGACAGAACCAAGCTTGGTTGCCTAGCAACCGCCACTGAGGGAAAAGTTAATCTCACAGGAGCCAAGAAGGTGAAGTATCTTCATCAGGAGAGACAGCTGTTTTGATAGTTTATTCTGTGAGGGAAGAGGGTCCAGGCTGGCAGTGGGCAGGGGAGAGGAGCCGACCCAGCACCCAGTCAGTGGCATGTGAGTACTCTTGAGTGGTGGTTGATGAGCCAATGGCTGATGGAGCGCACTGCACAGCCAATGGGAGAGATGGAAATGGCCAATATGTAAGGGAATTATATATATATATATATATAGGATACTATTAGTAAAACCTCAGATCATTTCACAATGCTTATCTAACAAGAGATCTAAGTTTATCATGTGTGAGAGGAGCTGTTTATATTTAAAAGGGAGGAGCAACTTTTCAATATGGTGGTTTCAAACATTCCAACTACTACCTTAAATTAAGCTTTTAACTTTAACTTTTATTTTTTGGATTCCATTATGGTTAGGAGTCCCTCTTTCATCCATATGAAATTATAAAAGTCATCTGGGATACTGGCCTGCTCAATATGTGTTTAGCTACTCCTGCAATAACTTCTACTGCTTCTAAATTTAGTTCTCTTCACAGCTCTTTTGAACTCACCTCTACCAGCAGTCTTCACTAAAGCTTGTGCTTTTTATGAATCCAGCTGTTTTCCTAACAAAAGCTTTACCTGTCCTGGCATAAGATCACCTCAAAAGTTTGTCTCATTCAGCCAAAAGCAATATTGATTGTCTTCCTGTCCTATCAGTACACTTTGCCTCGAGTTTAATTCTTGTATGATGCTGTTGTTGCTGTCACATATAGCCCAATGAAACCCTTCATAGTTGTAGTGGCATACTGGTGTTAACATGAATGTAGGTGCTATTTTTGGCTGTAGATTGTTATAGTGGAATATTGATAAGATATGAAAGCCACTACCACTTAGGATGTGTATAAACAATAACTTTTTACAGAACTTGAGTTAATATTCTAGGGCTATTTTTGTCACATACACATTTTGATTCCCAGCATGGTCTGATCAACAATTTTTTCAGGTTTTCATAGTACGGAGAAAATTAAAGGGCAGCACTAGTCACTAAGAGATAAAAATAAGGCCAAGGCCAATGGTAAATGTAAAGTAAAAATATATTTTATTGTTCCATTAAAATTCTCTACATGTTTTGCCAACAGGCTTCTTCAGGGGGATCTGTTAGTCTTGCAGCATTTCTTCAACAAGAGTATAAAACGCTGCAAGATATGTTTTTACTTTATTTGCACCATTGGCCTTATTTTCTATCTCTTAGGTTCTCATAGTTATTATTTTTATTTCTTAGGTTCTCTTAGTGCCAGAGGAACACACCAGCATCAGTGGAGCAAAAGTACTGGATCCAAGCCTGTGTGGCAAGTGCTTTGTAATAGATGTGGGCACATTTTGATATAATTGTCATGGTCAGCTATTAGCAGCAGTGACAACATCCCGAGCATTGAAATGAATCAGTAGATGATGAGCTATGTTGAACAATTGATCCCAATGGCTGTGAACTAGCTGATGCAGTAGTAGCAGAGAATTTGCTGCTGTCGCCTCCGCTGCATAGGTCTTCTAATGGGCACTGTAGCATGAGCTATCAGATTCAGTGAGAATTCTTCACCAGCATTGTTCTAGATGTCTCACAGCTCTCTTCAGGTAACCCAGCTTCATGGTAAACCAGGGAAACCTTGTTAACAGCTTCAAGGAGCTTCACACTCCAGGCTCCCACCTCAGCCTCATCAGAACATGAATTTGGAATCCTAAAACCCCCCAGAGCATACCGGCATCTAGTAGGATGCCTGAACCTCCATGGGCAGACCATTTTAACCAGTCCCCCTTTCCAGCATGGTGTCATCCACACTTTCACCCTTGCCTTGAATAGACAGTGGTCACACTGTGATTCGGGCCTGAAACCAAACCTTCCCTCAAAGGCTTAGTGTGAAAGATTAAGTCCCCCACTGCGCAACTGGACCCAGTGAGGCCAGCACCACACAACTCAGCCCAACCCAGTAATTTGCACTGTGCAACTGGGCCAGACTTTTCCCAGGGACAGGCTTCCATGGGAAGGGAAGTGTGGTGGTTAGAGTGTTGGACTAGTATCTGGGAGACTCAGGTTCAAATCCCGACGCCTCCATGGAAGCTTGTTGGGTGTCCTTGGGCCAATCAGTCTCTGTTAGCTTAATGTACCTCACAGGGTTGTGGTAAGGATGAAATGAAGGAGAGGAGATTGATGTAAGCTGCCTTGGGGGAAAAGGTGGGGTGTAAATGAAGTAAATAAAGCTAGGGGGGGCAGATAAAAGCAAGTTTGACTGGTAAGTGGAAAGGAGAGAGGGAAGCAAAGAAAGGGGAAAGTACACGTGATCTGCCAGGAGAAGAGAAAGAGAAAGATATGGGAAATGGGATATGGCAGGAAATGAGGTGACCCCTGCAAGTCCTCCCGGGTTACCCACTTGTTCTAGTGTAATCCAACTCTAGCTCCAGATTCTTCCTTTTCTGCCTGCCCCTATTTACCAATCAACAGCTGTCAAGAATTGTGCAGGCTTTGCTGTGATGTCACCTGAGTGCTTCCAGCTGTCAGCAAGCAGATAGAAATTAGCTTATTTTAATGTTTCATGATTTGAAAAGTATAACTCCTCAGGCAGTGAATGTGTCATAGTTTATAAATGAAATAGTGCCAGGCTCGTTACAAGAAGAACTTTGTAAAAAGTGGAGTTCTTGTGCTTTTGTTCGCAGACTGCAGCCTTCCCCCCCCCTCCCATTCCCTTGCTACATAGCAAACTTCATTTGAAACTTCCAAAGGGATTGGGGATACCTGAAGAACGTCTGTGGATTGTTCTCATTCTACTGGAATAAGGTGCAAGTCTTTGAATACTTTACGCAGTTATAAAAAAGCCTGAGCGCTTTTGTTTTATGAAGAAGAGTGTTAGAATCTCAGTGGCCTGATAAAAATCTTAATCAAGTAACTGCTTTGTTCCTTTCTAAGGAACAGTTCACCCTGCCATGTTTCGCCTGTGATTACTGCAGCTATCAAATGACAGTCGGACTGTGTGAAATTGATGTCTGTGACAGAGAGTTCCTTCTTTACCTACCTATCAATGCAAGGCAAGGCAAGAAGATACAATGAAGAGTTTTAACTGATAATTACCATTCTAATGGATTGTGTAAATTAGCTCTCTTGTCACATGAAAACAGCAAGAGTTTCCACTAAATTCTGTTTGGTGGTACTACTTGTGCAGATTCACTGTCATTTCCCACCCCATAGATGGTTGTATGTGGTGGTGTCTGTCAAAACTTTTTTACATAGGGTTATGACACAGTTGTCCCCAGCATTTGGATTTTCAAAGGCTGTTTTTCTTTAGTCCCATGCAGTGCTGCCAAAAAGCTACCATGGACCCCTGACAAAGGTTCCCCTGCACACTAAGACATGACCTAAATTTCATATGAAAGGTAATCATATAACTTGTTCTGCTTCATGTGTCTGAGGTTCCCCCAGCTGAATTTTCGTCCCCCCTCCCATCCCCTTAAGAACATAAGAACATAAGAGATGCCAATGTTGGATCAGGCCAAGGCCCATCCATTCCAACACTCTGTATCACACAGTGGCCAGAAATACCAGTGCCATCAGGAGGTCCACCACCCTTCTAGACAGCCTGCTCCCATGCAGTGGCAAGAGTCTCAGACTAGGATTTGGGGACCCAGCTTCAAACCCTAGTCTGTCATGGAAGCTTTCTGGGTAACCTTGGGCCACTACTCTCAGCCTAACCTGCCTCGTGGGATTGCTGTGAGGATAAAATGGAGGACAAGAAAACAATGTACAGGTACGTCACTTTGGGTCCCCATTGTGGAGAAAAGTGGGGTATAGCTGAAGTAAATTAGTAATATAAATTAAAAATGGGCTTTTCAGTCGAGACACTGATTTTTCGTTTCAGTTTTTAAAATTATTATTGCATATATTACATGACATGATATCTTCGGAAGAGAAGCCATTCATGAAAGTCAAAAGGATATGATTATCTCTAACTTTTTCATCCTAGCATTTTAATGCAGAATTTTTCAGAAACGGAAGCTTGTGATGACATCTAATGCTGATATCTTGTTGGATATCATATCCATGCAGCAAACAGCTATATCTGTCCATGTATCACATAATAATATCACTGTTTCCTGTTTAGGAGTTACACTTTCTGATGCCTGCTTTTTTTTTTTTTTTTTTTGGTTTGTTTTGATTTGAAGTATCTATTATTGTGTCAGTTGCCAGATCATTGCAAAAACTTGATCAGCTGGTAGGACTACTTTTTCCTCCTGGGGCAAATATTCTGTTATGACAGACAGTTTTTGACAAATCGTGTTCTTCAAATTAAAAATACTGGATGTGAATAAATGTCCCACAAGTGGAAAAGTAGATTATTGGAAAGGAGAATGTAAATGCATAATAAATAACTAAATAATATGCTGCCAGCATCTGGAATCAAAACTATTTGCTTTAATAGTTAAAATGTTACTTCAGTTTGTATACGGAGATATAGATAATTTTTAAAACTATTAAATCGATATAGAAAACATACAGCCTAATTCTGTGCATGTTTACAAAGAAGGAACCCTGCTTTGTTCAGTGGGACTTTGTTGTACTAAGCAACTATAAGAGAATTGTAGTTTGTTTTTAAGCCCCCGGAGGGGATTTTTTATTTATTTTTTATAATATTACGTAACTACCAAGAAAAATTGGGGATGGGATGACTACAATTAAGGGAGAAAGAAAAGATCACCCACACTAAACTAAAAACCCAAGGTTAGGAGATCATTCCCTGTTAAAATACTGTTAGTAAAAGAAAAGGCTGCTAATAAACAATATACTTTGTGAGATCCTGTCTTTCTAAGCTTATATGTTAGATTGTTACTTGTTATGAGAATTGTAGTCTTTGTATGTTGTTGCTATTTTTACTTTTCAGGCAATTCCATGTGTAATCTAACTACTTCCCTATGCCACGGAGGTTTTAAAAAGACAGTAGTGTATTTGATAAAGCCACATGTGCAGCAATGTAGAATGAATGAAATCTTCCATGCAGTGATACATGGAAAATCTAATTACTAGAAATTATCAACTTACTGCCTTGGTCTTTGAAAACATTGTGTGTGTGTGTGCGTGTCTGCGCGCGCACACACACACACACACACACACACACACACACACACAGACAGCATTTCCACCCTTTCAGCAACCCAGTGAAACAAGTCATTATAAATTCCATTTTACAGGTATAGAACTGAGACTGAATCTTGTTCAGAACTACCTATTGAATTATTTTGCCGGAAAGGAATTTGAACTCCAATACTTTGGCCATTAGGTCACACTGGTCCATTCAAAAAGTCATTCACTGCAGCATGTGAAAGTCCTGTCAAGTCACAGGAGACTTATGGTGACCCTGTAGGTCACCTACAGCCAGACTGATAACTACAGCATTGTGTGAGAGTACAACTACAGGTTTTACATATAATTTTGTGATTATTTTAAAAGAGAACTTTTAAAATAAAAGTTCTGAGGTGGTTTGCTCAGAGGTCATTTGCTATTGCCCTCCCTCTGGGGAGCACATGTGGATTTCCTTGGAGGTCTCCCATCCAAGTACTAACAATGGCTAACCCTGTTTAGCTTTTGAGAACTGACAAGATCGTGCTGGCCTGAGCTAAATTTAACTGTGGATAGGTGTTCCTGTGGACTGATTTAGGTCACTTGCATAATAAGTCTATTGGGTTTCCCCCTCTGTCTCTTTTTTAAAAAAAGGACATCATATTTATTTTTGTGTCTGAAAATATTACTGGAATCTTAGTACTGTTTGGTGGATTAAGATAGTTCTGTGGTCTAGGGGTCCCGTCCCCGTCCCCCCAGTGGGAATAAAAGTAAAATAGGAGTGGCATTGTTCACTGGGAAAACAGCTTGAGATGAAAGGGTTAAAAAGAACCCTTTCCATCTGTGGTGTGCTCCCTCTTGAAATATCAGCCCTTATGGCTGCATTTTGAAAAGAGAAGTTTTCTTGTAAAATAATTGCAAAATTATATGTAACCTGTAGTTGTACTCTCACACAATGCTGTAGTTACCAGCCAGGCTGTCTGAAACATTCATCACATCGTAATTCAATGCAAGACTATCCCTTTACCATAAGTTACATACCAGTAAGAATAAAACTCCCAAATATAATTAAGACTAGGGAGCAAAGCCCATTGTGGATGGAAACAACGGGCGCCTAGAAAGATAGGGAGGGTGGGTGGAAGAAGGAAGGAAGGGAGGAAGGGGGGGAGAGAGAGAGAGAGAGAGGAAGGAAGGAGAAAGAGAGAGAGAGAAAGAAAGAAAGTGGGGGGGAGAGAAAGAAAGGAAGGAAGAAGGGGGGGAGGCAGGGGGGCCTACAAAAGATTCTCCTGTCCATCCGGCTTCCCCGGTGGGCCCGTGGGGACAGTTGGGGGGGAGAAGGAATCGCCGCTGCTAGCCTCCAACTGGGTGGGTGGGTGGGGGAGGGAAATCGGGCTGCGGCGAGGGGTGCATCGGCGCCACCACCGCACCGTTCACACGCAGCGTTCACCTCCCGCCTCCCATCCAATGGCATGGCAGCAGGCTTGAGCGGCAGCTGGCCGGCCAATGGCTGACGGAGCACAGTTTGTCTCCGCTGAGTCTTACTCTGCGTCTTACTCAATTATATATAAGGGAGAGATTATCACCGCATGAATTAGATGTTAATAGCTTACTTGAATTCACCATTATGTATGCCTGAAATAGTGAGTGGCATTGATGTGTGGTTCCTGACTGGTATAATTTATATTTAAAATGTAATGTAGCTTTTTGCTGTTGAAAATTGGCTAATTTTATCAAAAGAATATTTCTGACCACTGAATTACTGTTTCTACACATCTCTGACAGTGGAATCCCCAGCAGAGTTATACCATTTTAAGCCCTTTGACTTGATCAGGTTTAGGAGGGTATAGCTCTGTTTAGAATTGCACTTTATGCCTAGTTTCCCATTTGTCTTCTCAAAATGGACTGATGTCATCCACTATCATGAGACTGTTTTGAATTTCCTTGCCAGCCTCCAGATTCTCTACTTTGTGGGCTGTGCTTTAACTAGTACCACAGACACAGTGTTACTTATATTTACATCCATTATTGTGCTCATGACATCTAACTGAAGCAAAGATATTTGTTCAGCATTTGTCTTTGAGAGACAATAGTGCCTCAAGTGTTTTACCCTTGCTGATGCTCACATGAGAGGAACAGAGTGAAGGCAAAACAAAGACGTATAGTAGCTCTTTGTAAATTAGGTGCAGATTCCAGATGCATCTGAAAGAGTTAATCATCTCATGACTTTCTTTAATTCTTAGAGCAGCTCAGGATGCTGAACGTATATTGACAGCCACTTCTCCTTGGAAGTGTTCTCCACACATTTCACATTGAGGTAGGGGGAGGATCCTCACCAATGTCATCACCTAGTTCAGTGGTTCCCAAACGTCAGCATTAGAGCTTATGTTTATCTATTAGATATTAGTTCTGAGATAATTTTTTAAAAGTTAACTGGGCTCTTATTGTAAAAATTGGGGGGTTAAGATGAAAAATGGAGGGAAAATTTAGGGTAATAAACGTTTTGGTAATCAGATGACAAATTACTCTATGTACATATAAATATTGGGGGGGGATTGGGTACATTTTCAGAAAATTAGTGCACAAAATAGCGGCATATTTAAAACTTTTACAAAATTTGTTCATCCTATTTGGGGAAAAAATTGTTCATCCATAGAATAGTTCTTGACTGGGAATATGTGTTTCTATGTCTGAAAATACAAAAAACTATTGATGGATACTGGAAAATTGGTTGAAATGTTTGACAGAAATAAATGATATACATAAAAGGTCCTGAAATATCGAAACACAGTATACTGATCTGACTACAGCTCTGGTGGTTTATTTACTAAAAATTCTGATAGTTTCCACCAGATTTCAGTATTACACAGAAACTTGGAGTACCATTTGCCAGCATGGAGCATAGCCTGGTCAGTCGTAAATAAGTGAACGACATGGTTGAAGGGGCCTACCTTCAGCGTTTCCCCTGCTGCCCCCTTGCCATTCAGCACCCCCAGGTAATCCCACCCCCCATGGGGTAGTACCACCCACTTTAGGAACCACTGACTTAGTAAGTGGAGCTAATGGCTACAGGCTCCCAGCAATGGGAAAATAGGGAAGTTAATTTTAGGCAACTTTCAGTATGGTTTTCCATGATCCTCACATGTATATCATTACCCGCAATAAGCCTGGTTTGTAGTTATCTTTATGTTGGCCAAAAGGGCATTAATTAGCACTTACTACATAAATCCCCTATGGCTGCAGTCTTACAGACACATATTTTTATCTGATGAAAGGAGCTTTGACTCTTGTAAGCTTATACCCAGAAAAGCTTGTTGATCTCTAAGGTGCTATGTTTCAAAAAAAAATTTCAGCAAGTTAATAAATCCCAAACTTCTCTTTAGATTTTAAAATAATATTCTTCATGGTATCTGTGCAGTCCCACACTTGGGTACTGCGCCTGAGCTGGACTCAATCCCTCTCATCAACGATGACAGTTTGTCATTTTCAGCCGTCTCCAACAGTTTATTCACATATTCCTGCTTCTTTGGTGCTTCCATTTGTTTCCAATATTTTGCATATAATATTCTTGCTGCCGTGATAGGTGTACTATCAAATATCTATCACCTTTATCAAAATCCTTTGGAAATATGTTTAGTAATAATATTTCCGGCAAAAATGGTATTTTAGTTCTCAGTATCTCTTGCATCATCTCGTGGACCCATCTCCAGTATCTCTTTGTTACATCGCAAAGCCACCACATATGTACCTATCTTATTTTTACATTTCCAACATTTATTTGAACAATTTTCATTCTGCTTAGCCAGCTTATCTAGTGTAATATACCATCTATAAAACATCTTATGCATATTTTCTTTATATGATACTGCCTTAGTCATTTTAATGTTTTTAGACCATATCTGGCCCCACTCTCTCCAAGTAATATGACCGAACTTTTGGGCCCATAGAATCATATTTTGCTTAACTGTTTCATCTAACCGCAAATCCTCTAACAAAATTTTATAGATTTTCTTTATCAGTTTATCATCCGAAAATACAAGAGTTTTTTCTAATTCAGTTAGTTTGTCATTAAAACCAGTCATTCTGACCAGAGGTCACTAACATCCTCTTTAATGTGAGGAAGCTCTCCATGTGTCATTCTTATGAAGTAAAGTGGAAACGTTTAGTCATTTATGCTTCTGCTTGTAGCATCTAACCTCAATCAACTTCCCTGTTGGATGTCCTATACTATTAAGTCTCTCCAGCAATCTTTTTTTGGTTTCTCTTCTGTCAAGGTGCACTTGGTGGCTATTTCAGCCTACCATGTCCTAATAGACAGACATTCCCTCTTCTCCCACAGAACCATGAAAACTTTTCTCCAAGGCCTGCTGAAATGCCATCTTCCAATGAAACTAGTAGTCCCTCACTGGAGTTTCTCTCTTGTGTTTGCTAAACTCAGGGGCAGATCATTCGAGCCCATGGCAACCTCATCTTTGCATCTACTGTCATGGAAGACTGTCTTCCTGGTCACTATTACAGCTGCCAAGAGAGCCAGTGAACTGTTGAGCTTTCCGCATCGATGCACCATATCCTGTGTTTCATAAGGACAAAGTGGTCCTATGCCCTTATTTATCTTTCTTGCCGAAGGTTATTTCCTCTTTGCACCTATCACAACCAACTATATTGCCTGTCTTTTCCTCAGATCCTGTTGATGATGCTCAGCGTGCCCTACACACTCTGGATGTCCGCAGGGCTTTCCTTTTATTTGAACAGGATGCAACCCTTCTGAGTGGACTTGCACCTGTTCTTCTCTTTCTCCAACCTGACTAAGGGCCACAGGATTTTTCAATACCATCCACTTATGTTACTAGTTGGCTGGCAAACACTTACTGGTGCACCCCCAGGCTCACTCCACGAGGGCTGTATCCACTTCTGCAGCATTCCTGGCTTGTGTCCCAATCAATGACATCTGTAGCTCTGCTAATTGTTTGACTCCTTCAGTGTTCATGTCCCGCTATGCCTTGGATGTCAGAGTGTTCCAGGATGCCTCCTTCAGCCAAGTGGTCCTTCGATCTATCTTCCAGTGAAGCCATTCCTTTGGTGAGCCTACAGATTTATAACCCACCCTTCCTGCAAGCGGGCCCAGGGAGGCTCACAACAATAAATTCAATCCAATTTTAAAATATTTCAATCAGATAAAAAATAACAATATTTAATCAATACAATAAAACCAATTTAAAACATTTAAAGTGGGTAGTGCAGTATATTCAGTTTCAGTTCTTACATCTGGGAAATGAGTGGGCCAGTGCCAAGCCATAATGATCTCATGAAGCAGCAATAGGGAGGGCATATTACTTTAAGTAACAGGGCATATTACTTTAAGTAGCTGCTATTTGGTGTTTATGAGTTTGTATTAGTTGCCAGCACCCACTGTCAACTCACTAGTCACCCAAGTGTGGGTCTGCATAGATACTACAAATAAGATTAACAGATTGCTTACCTGTAACTGATGATCTTCAGGTGGTCATTTGTGCAGTCACACATGCCCGCCTGGCCTTCCCCACTGCTGGCATCCTTCTGTCACTTACCTTGAGTTGATGGGACTTGCTGGCAGCATCTGGAAGGAACTGAGCGGGTGGCGGCTTTCTCCTCAGCTGCAGGCATATGCAGTCGATGCTTGCTCTCTAGAGCAGAGGAAAAATCCCACCAAAAAGGCTGGCGATTAGCTCTAGAAGCTTCTGAGGTCAAAGTCCAGCACAGGTACAGTACCCAAATGTGTGACTGCACAGATGACCACTTGAAAATCATCAGTTACAGGTAAGCAACCTGTTTTTCTGCTGAAACAATTTGCAGAGCTCTGTCAAGCAGGACCTGTTTCAGGTAACATTGAACATTGCTGTAAGAACTTTGGGATTGTCCCATGCCTATTAAACCTTTTAAAGTATTGATCTATGTGATCAATACAGTGATCAGACATTTAAAATGTGGATTTTTATTGTTTTCCTTGTGCAAATCTGGTGACTGATTACAACTTCATTTAAATATTTTAAGTACATTGAGTGAGTATATGTTGGTACTGCTGTCAGTTTCTCCTGATAGGCCATTCATGCATTCCCGCCAGTAAAAGCTGGTCTCTAGATTGTGTACATTTTAATTGGCTAATTACAGCTGTTGCTGTTTTGAAATTTTGCAGGCCCATAGTGTAACCACATAGGGGGTGGGGGAATCACATTTGCATCAATGAAGCTTATTTTAAACCAAACCAAACCCCAAAAGCTTCTTCAGATGTATAAGAACTTGCATCCCAGATAAAGATTTAAATTGCTCAAGTTAATTTAGTGCCTGACTATTTGCATATCTAGTTTATAGTATTAGTTTAATCTTCTTAAAGCTGGGAGGTCCAGGTGTTCACAAGCCTTTATTGTAAAAAAAATACTGATTTTATCTCAAGTACCATTCCTCTGTTGGGAGGGAAAGCGGCATGGAATAGCCCTATCTCGTAAGATCTTGGAAGCTAAGTAGGGTTGGTGCTTGGATGGGAGACCACCAAGGAAGACTCTGCAGAGTATGACAATGGCAGACCACCTCTGCTTCTCACTTGTTTTGAAAAGCCTCTTCTGGGGTCACCATAAGTCAGTTGTGACTTCATGGCGCTCATGTACATAACCATTCCTTTGTTAGGTAACTTCAGCTTGTGCAGAAATGCAGTCTCATATAATTACAGTATCTTTGTAGGATATTATTATATATTGACAACCTCCTGAGCAACCTTTGATAGGTAGCTATATCATTACCAGGTGTACAGTCTGTTTTGAACTCCTGTTGTTCGAACTCCGAAAAGCAAATATATCTCATATCTAAATATATAATTTAGCAAGCAAGGTAGTGAAAGAATGGCCTTTACTTTTGTTAGGGTAGCGGATCACTTGTGACCTAGATGAACTCAAGGTTGCAAAAGTGTTTTTCAGAACAAACTGTGAGACAAAGTGATTTATGGAGGAAGTCTGGCTCTTAAAATCTCAGTGCACGGCCTTGACTTAAGCTTTGGATGGGACTCTCCTGACCTGTATGCTCTGGCAGGAACTCTGCTGTTAGATTCAGTGTCAGAAAAGCTGCCACTGATATAACCACATGCGTGTGTCAACAACATTATGATCACTGTTTCCAAGCGGTGCAATCACTTTTACATCTCTCACCAGGTCTTGAGTGTTACTTAGGACCAAATCAAGGATCGCCTCTCCCCTGGTAGGTTCCGTGACCATCTGCTCCATAGCACAGTCATTTAGAGTGTCTAGAAACTCAATCTCTTTTTCCCGACTAGAACACATATATTGACCCAATCAATGTGTGGGTAGTTAAAATCACCTATTATTACACAGTGTTTTTGTCTAGTTGCTATCTTTAAGGCATTCATCATTTTATAATCCTCCTCTATCTTTTGATCTGGTGGGCGATAACAAACTCCCAGTGTTAAGTTTCCTTTTGGCCCCCCTATTTTAACCCATAGAACTTCCAGAAGCGAATCCAATTCACTTAGCCTCTCAATCTTTCTAGACTTTATACCCTCTCTGACATACAGAGCTACCCCACCTCCAACCCTTCCCCCCCTATCCTTCCGATATAATATATAACCGGGAATCACTGTGTCCCACTGATTTTCCTCATCCCACCAAGTTTCAGAAATACCCACAATGTCTATTTTTCCCTCCGACACCAAGCACTCCAACTCCCCGATTTTACCTCGGACACTTCTAGCATTTGTATAGAAATCTTGTTTGTGAAATCTTGTTCCACAATGGGGTTGTTATTCACTTACCATGAAACTAAATGAAGGGCCTTGGACCACTCACTGCCTCTCAGACTAACCTGCTTCACAGGGTTGTTGGGAGGATAAAATGAGAGGCAAGAAAACCAGGTATGCCACCCGGAGCTCTTTGAAAGAAGGACAGTATAAAATACTTCATACATAAATAGATGTGCTTATGTATCTAATGCTATATTACTGATTATTTTCTTCAAGGATGGAATGGGAAGAGCAAACAGATGGGCTCAGATGTTTATGGTATCATGCCATTGCTGCAGCAGATCTTGAACCTGAGAAATAGTAGGCAAGGAACCGCGCTAGCTAAAGAAGGGAACTAGATTGTCCAGAAGGCTCTTGAAAATTAGGTTATCAGACTGGTCCAAACCAGAGAACTTCTGGGTCTGAACCAGTGACTCTGAGCAAGCTGACTCAACTATGCTCGTGGCCATTTCCTGCCAAAGGCAAACCTTTTTTCTTGCCTTGCCTTGCCATGTTGTGCCTCACTTCTACTTTGGATGGCTTTGCCTTGCTCCAAGGATCTGACTCGGCAGGAGCCAGGCCCGGCAGCCATCTGGGTCAAGTTGTGCCAAGTGCATGGCAACGTAATAACAACAAAGGGAGGGGGGCAGAGCATTGCCTGAAATCAAAATAATAGCTTTAAATGTTGCCATCTAAACGCCAAAAAAAAGAGAGAGAGAGAGAGTTCACATGTCCTCAAAATCATCCAGTAGAATTTTATAACAGCAAAACACAGACATGTTAATTTCTTCTTCTAGTGCAGCCCTTAGTTGCTGCTCTGGCTGAGAGAAAAAGCAGATTACCCAGAGGGCAAACTGAAATGCACAAATGAAAATGGGACTTTGTCTGCCAGCTGCCCTCTATTTTAAGCGGAGTATATTCACTTTGCTGGCTTGGCATCAAGGTCAGGCTGTGTGGCCCTTTCTTGATAGCTGCTGCCAGATTCCTGACATACTGTAAAGTGGAAGCCAGAAGCATTTGTTCATGATGGCTTAAGAAATCTTCAAGAGATCTTTGGCTGTTCTCTTGGCTTGAGATACTCACCAGCATCTCAAAGCAATGTGCTCCAAACAGTAGTTTGATCCCCCCCTCCCCTCTAGCATGTTTTGATAATTGTGTCTTATTTTTTCTATTTGTGGCATAGAAGAGAGTAATTTAAGGCAGGGGGGGCTGTCCAAAACAGAGAGTGTGTCCAGGGAACACACATGGAAAGGCATTAAAGGAAGATTTGGAATCTACAGCCAATTTCAGCACAGCTGTTATAACGGTCCCTTTGGGCGTGAGAAAACATTACCTAGGTCTCTTGGGCAAACGGTATTTTCCTTTTTCTATAAATATATCTCATGTTGAAGTTTTAGCTCTGGTTCTAAAAGTATTTGTGGATATTGTTTAGGATCAATTAGTGAAAGCATTACAAAAATATCTTTTTTTCAAGCTTGAAACTTTAAAGTGTCAGCAATGCCTAAAACTGCTCTAATATGGCCTCCTTTAAAGAAAATTCAAAGTTCAATATAGTGCTATGACCCACAAACAATACAAATCCAACTATGTAAGGTTCTATTTACTTTTTGATAGCTGTAGGTCCATGACACCAATGAAAGGGGAGGGTCCATGGCTATTTGGGAGAGCGTGTAGAACGTCCAGTGTTCAGTCTTCGGTACCTCCAGTTACAAGGATTAGGTAGCAAATGATATGAAGGACTTTCCTGTGAGACCCTGGAGAGCCACTGTCAGTCAGATCAGATGATACTGACCTTGATTAACTTAAGGTGACTTAGTGTAAGACAGCTTTATGAGTTCACGTTATGAAGTGAATTACAGCTCACCAAGGAAACCCAAGAATGTGGTAGGACAGAAACAATAATTTTTGCTTCACATTTCCTCAGCTGAAGATCTCATTCCAGTTTTGCTCCAAGCCTACTAGTTGTTCAAACCACAGAGGATTTATTGGTACATACTGGCATAGATTCCCTATTCCCTATAGCCCATGTACATGTAGGCCCCTCCCCACTACTAAGGCTTCCAGGTCCCTCAACGGCTGTCCTAAATACCAGCCACTTCCTCATCAATCTATCAGGATCTGCTACTGACTACTCCTGATGTCTGGGCACTTCCTGTTTTTACACCCTCAACATTATCTGATTCAGCCTTTGATTCGGCACCGGTCTCCTCTTGTACAACAGTAGTCCTTTTCTGATATCTCTCCAAAGTTTGACTGTGGATGGCGTCAACTGTGTACAGAGGGAATTACTCTAGATTTGTGCAAAAAGGTAAATCAAACAATTAATCCACTCTTGGGTAGAATGGAGAATAGGAATAGGATTTGCAAGTACCACATAGACAATTATTCTGCAATTGCTTTATTGTTCTGTCCTTTGCAGTTTATAGTTTATTTGGATTATAAAACTAGTTTTATTAACATGCCATGGCACTAGCTTTTCTTCATTTCAAATGCAGATAGTCTTAGATTAACCTTCCAGAAAATTATCTGTGCCTGCTTTATATTGTTCATGCTTTACTGTCTCCCATAATTGACCATGTGATAAAGATTATGCTAACATTTGGCAGAAACTGCCACTTAGAATCACAGAATTAGATCTGGAAGGGACAGTGTAGATTACTTAGTCCAACTGTGAGTCCTGAGCAGTCCTTCTTCATGTATCTTTCTTGGGGTTCTTTGTTTGTTTGTTTAATTTATATCTTGCCCCATCCCACACATGGGCTCAGGGCGGCTTACAACATGTAGTAAAACAATAAAACAGTAAAAGCAATAAAGTAACTGATGGCACGATAAACAATATCATTGTGACGGTCTCCCTCCTTCCCGGGTGGTCCGGTCCTCGTGGCCATGGCTGCAATACGGTCAGCACTGGGACACCGGGCATGTGTAAGGGAGGTGTGGTGAGGGAGGTCTCAGAAAGACAGGGGATGAGGTTAATGGCACCTTGTTCGTCCCTCTGTCCACTCCGTGTTGGCCTTCAGTCTTCGTTGACATTGGGGAGTGGTGAGCTGTTCCTCCCTCTCTGCGTCAGCTCCCTTTCCCCAGCCTCGGCATTGCGCTCTTCCTCCTTGACCTCCCTGCCGACACCGGCACTTATTCCCACCCCACTCCCCAGTCCCGCCTCCCGTCCCGTGTCTCCCTCCCTGGTTCTGGCCCTGCCCTCCTTTATCATTCCTGATGTTCTCCCATTGGCATGGGTGTGGCGGTGTGGGGTGGGGCCAGAGACCGGCCGCCACACCGCTTTTCCTGCTGCTCTTTCCACCAGTTGCGTCTCTCTGGGGTATATGCCTCTTCGCGCAGCGTCCTCCGATTCCCACGCTGTGTCTCTCTTGCGGGTGTCGCCTCTTGGTTCCCAGCCTTGTGGTCATGCGTGCCCCAGATAGTTTCACGCTCCATTCCTAGATAGTTTCACGCTCCATTCCTCGTTCCGGTTGGACACCCCTTTCCCTTTGGCTCCTGGCTTTCGGGGTGTCCAGGAGGGGTGAGCTGCGTCCTGGGATTTGGGAAAGGGGACAATCATCAAACCCCATGTCTCATATCAGGTTAATATAGGTACTCCAATGCCCAATAATATTATCTGTCAGCAGGCACTAGGGAGAGGAGCCATAAACAGGGGAGGCCAGAATGGTTTAACATCCACCACCTCAATCAAAGGCCTGGCGGAACCGCTCCATTTTACAGGCCTGGTAGAACTGTAATAGGTCTCAAGTGGTGGGTCAACAGGTCATGGTCGACCACGTTGAATGCCGCTGTCAGACCTACAAGCAACAGCAGTACTGACCCGCCTTGATCCAGGTGCCTCCAGAGATCATCTGTGAGGGCAACTAGCACAGTCTCCACCCCATGACCAGGGCGGAAGCCGGACTGGAAGGGATCCAGAATGGATGCATCACCTAAGAAAGTCTGGAGCTGCTCAGCCACTGACTTCTCAACCACCTTGCCCAGAAATGAAAGATTTGAGAGCAGGCAGTGGTTGGCGAGGACTGCAGGGTCCAAAGATGATTTTTTGAGAAGTGGACATACCACAGCCTCCTTCAACCCCCCTAGGAATACCCCTGAAGAAAGGGATAGGTTGATAATATCTCCCAAGGGGACCCAAACTCCATCCCCGCAAGCTTTAACAAGCCCGGATGGACACGGGTCAAGAGAACATGTGGTAGGCCTTACCACCACCAGGATCTTATCAACTTCCTCACTGGAGTGCCAACTGAAGTGCTGCAAAACCAAAGATGGACAAGGGGCTTCCAGTTCCCTTACTGTATCATGTGTGACAGGGAGGTCCTGATGGAGTGATGAGACTTTATCTGCAAAAAAACTTGCAAATGCCTCACAGCCAATAGCCAATTCCTTATCATTTTGCTTGCCTTGAGGCAAGGTTGTCAAATATTGAATTGTCCTAAATAATTGGGCCGGGCAAGAGCTAGAAAGAGTTTCCCAAACTATTATTTAGTGCTAAAGTAATCTTTGTGTATTTACAAAGTGGGTTTTTTTTTATAGTGTTCACTTATTTTATATACATCCTCACACCAATCCTTTTAGAAGCAGTATTCATTTAGGAGATTTTTATGCCATCTCTGCAGAGTCCTGTTTGAGGTAGTGAGAGTGGCTTTCCCATGACATTGTATGGAATTTTCTGATAGAGCAGAGATTTGACATAGGCATCTCAAATGCAAACCAGGGGTCCGTCTGTGGCATATCACTGTTCCTATTATGTTTTAACAATATGGTTGCGAAGGCTCCCACTATGATGGGAGACCTCCCACCAACAACCTTCTCTTTCTACCGCTGCTTGGATTTATCATAGAGTTTCCACCGATTCCTTTGGAGGCATGATGCCACTTCCTGGTTTTCCTCAGTAGTGACATGATGCCACCACTGATGGCACCCCCCCTTGTCCCCACACCCCTAACCCTATGTAGCAAACACAGAACTACAGATACATTGACACAACTGTAGTGAGGGCACTTATGATAGCACCTTACCAAACTGAGTTAACACCCTACCTCAACTCAGCTGTTTCTGATTTCAGACTATAATTTCGCTCTTCTCTCAAACTTCACCTTGTTTTCTTATGACCTTGGCTGATCAGGTCTAGTTGGTAGTATTTAGTCAAGTATTTCCAGAACAATCTATTCTGCAGATGGCTTTGGCTTTTCCTTGTGGTCCTATACCATTTTACAGTTATTGCATCGTAGCAGTGGAAATAGCTGCAGAATAAATGGGGTAATCAGGCCTCTAGAGACTAGAATATGAGGGGAATTTTTCTGAGAATACCTGGCGAGGCTGTGTAACCCCTGCCAGGCACAAAACTGCAGGCACATTTTATAGTTATTCTGATTCTAAAGGTTTTTTAATTGAGCCAGCTTGGTACTCCTGGGTTTTCAGGGTGTTTTCTGAAGTGCAGTTTCCACAGCTTTCGTTTTACATATGACTTGAATAGAAAAAAGTGAAACATATTATCAAGGGGCAAGTTCATACATTCAAGCCAACTATTTTTTTATTCTCCATTGCTTTTAATCATCTGCAGGTGGAGGATCATGTGGGAAAATGCTGCTACATGTACGCACCATACTTCAAGTTCTGCGTTTGAGGTGGTGCCACCAAATTCTGCTGTGATTGAGGAAATGCAGCAGAACATATAGTTCACTGACAGTATATTTGTTCATACAAATAGTATATTCTTCATATAAATCTGCTCTTGGAGATGTTTAGGAGGGATTGTCGAATGGGCAGTGTGCATTTGTGAACCAGCCTTCAGTTGCTTTACTTTTTATCAAACAATATGCCTGCTTTTGTAGATAACTGCACATCTGCTTCTTTTCCTCCGAGCTGAATGGAGGTCTTCCTACTCACACTGTGTTTCTTTTAAGACCCACTGGAATCTGCTTATACTGGAGCACATTCAGCAAACTTGGCAATGCTTTTCTACAGACTAGACTAACTTTCCCAGTGTGTGGTGATGCTAAATCCCAGCTCTGTGGAATTGCCCAAATACAAGGAAGATTGAACTTACTGTCCAAACCCAAGCAAAGCCTGTGGTTTTTCAGACAATATAAGCCATTGTTGGATTTTACCCTCATAAGTTCTCCATAATAAATAAACCCATCCCCAAGGTGATTTTAAAAAACGTAACTGCACAGGTGAAGACTGGCCTCAGCCCCCAAGATTCATTTTAAAGTCTGATTTCACACTAACCTAGACCTTTTACTGCCTGTATTTCCAGCATACCACCAACATACTTAACCTTATCCTACAGAGACCACAGAGGGACTTTCCCATCCTTACTCTACACCTGCCAGGACCGCTCCACCTCTTTCACAGAATGAGACAGTTGGAAAGGAATGAGATGCCACTCCTCAAAGGCAGAAACATTGTCACACTAGATGAGTAAATACAATTTAGAAAATGTGTGCAGCCGGATCTGTAAAAAAGGTGTCTGTTGTACACATATGTTCCAAGTATCTCAAAGTGAATCTGACAGTGCAACTAAAAGGTCGCCTTGTGGCATGCTCTCCCTCATTCACTCCTCTCCTTGCCTTCCTGTCCTATGTTGTCCGAAATTAATGCTGTCCCTTTTCTTTGTATGCATAAGGTTTAATAGTGTCACAAAAAGACACTGGCAGTGCAGTCCTCTGCAATTACCCTATTGGCTTAGATGCACAGTAGTGCTTCTGCAAACACAAGAATTTACAATTACAGAGCACGACTCTTACCACCTTCCTCCCTGCTGCAGCCCAAGATGCCTCCTACAGTCTGGGTCTTTCGGAACAGGATTTCAAGGGATAGTGGTGGTTGGGCTGCCATGTGAGGGGGAAAATCACAGTCTGTGGGCCCACATAATACTAGCCTGGATCTAAGCCTTTGAAATCACCTGTGTATAGGATTGCACTGTGGATGAACTGAAGCAACTGCCCCTAAGGCCAGTCTAATGGAATGTGGATTCTGTAAAACTGAGTTGTGCTGATACAGAGTTGTCTAATTCCATACAATAATTTATGTTACTAATATCTGCATGGGATGAAAGAATCCTAGTATGATCACTGTAGTAAGTAGATCGGAACTTACTATGATCCTTCCCTTTTGCAACTGTTGAACACAGGAAGTCCTGTCCCGTAAGAAATCTGGAAATCCTACAGTGCTGTTGCTGCTCCACAGCTAGATTAAATCAGGACTGTTGCTGAGTGAATTTAGGCAACTGACTAATACCTGTCTTGAACATGCATGATAGAGGCCGTGAGGTTCCTGCACTGGACCAGCCTGTCGTCCATTTAGTGATGTTCCACAGCTTCACTTAGACTGCTGTAATTATTTAGGGAAAGGGGTAGTCGCTTGAATGGCTAGCCACAGCTTGTGTAAGTATTTGTGAAGTGCTTTGTGCAGGATAAGACACACAAACATAAACTGGACTTCACACCATGAAAGTCTCTTTTTCATACTTTATGGTTAATTTTTTTTTAGCCTTCCTTTTGATGGCTGTAGTAGTCAATTGGATGGAAGAGTTGGCAGACTATATAAAGTGAGAGATGGAAACATCAGCTGTTACTGAAGTGACAGAACGTTTTCATTTGGCAGGGTGGTTGCGTCTTCCATGTTGTAACACTCTGCGAAGGAAAGACACAGTTTCTTCAAGCTTCACCCCTTCCCTCTGCATTACACCAAAGGTAATACATTTGGATGTGGGGCCATAAATCTTAGTGAAATGTAGGCTTGCTCAGAATGTGTTGGCAAATTTAATCACCACGATTTTATTAGGCTTCTTTTCTGGATGTTTTCTGCCTCCCCCCCCCCCCCCCCCACTTGTCTGCCTCGGCATACATAAACATACTTGAAAATAGCACATGTAACTGTGTGGCAGCCATTTTTTTTACATGTTTACATGTATATTGACATAAAATAGTCAGAAGTGGAATGATAGTAGCATTGAACAGCAGTACCTGAAACTACTACAGGGCAGTGGAGGAAGTTAACAACACTGACATTCTGAAGTTCAAATTTCAAAATGAAAGTAACCTTTTTGGGTGCCTATTCTTTTACCCAAGGACCTAAGTAAATTAATTCTGATCTTTGTACTTGTTATTTCAAATGCATAGAACATTGGCTTGTGTCCTACAAAAGCACCAACAGATGGCACAGAGATTTCTCCTGAATTCTCCCACATGTCCCTTTCAACCCCCAGAAAGATTGTTCTCTTTTTGGGGAGTATTTTTGCTTCTTCTTTTTTTGTGGTGTGTGCATGTGTGTGCCCATGCCTGGAAGTCATTGTGACCCATACTGGGGGCATGGAGGACATTCAGAGAAGTGGTTTGATAGCCTGCCTCTGCCTCCTGACCCTAGTATTCTTTGGCGGTCTCTCATCCAAATACTTGCCAGGGTTGGCCCTGCTTAGCTTCTGAGATCTGAGATCTTGCCTGGGCTATCCAGGTCAGGGCCAGAAGGATTGTTCTTGAGTTTGTGGGACCCGTATGATTGAATAGCTATGTGAGCTGTGGGAGGGGGGACTGCTGCGAGGAGGGGAAAGGGATGAAATCACTGCTCCTTGCTTTTCTATCAGTGCAGTTGTTCATTCACATGTGTCTTGTAACCCCAGGAATAATCTTTCTGGGAAACTGCAGGCTGAGAAAGGAATGCAGGAGGGGAAAAATCAGCATTCCATTGACATATTGTATGATACAAGCCATTATAAAAATGAGTTGTCACTCATTTGAATGACCATTCTCTCATTGTTTATCCTTCCCAGTTAGCATGGTTGTGCTTTTAATTAGCATGCCTTTGGTGATGAACACTATGAAGCCCCTGGGGGTAAAACATGTCATAAATGCAGAACATAACAACTATAAATCCAAAGGGGGTTGTAGGAAAAAAATGCTCACAAAATATTGTTAACCTGTTTTGTTTATAGCAGAATTTTCCAGACCACCAGGGACCATACAAAAGACAGAACTCTACAAGCCACATAGATCCATTGGAGTCATATTACAATAAAATAAAAGCCACCATTTGGGCTTCTCACCCAAAAAAGAAAGCAAAATCAAGTTCAGCAGTGGTTAGAACCAATGACTGATCAGTGTACCAAATAAATAACTTCAATAATAAATAACTTTAAATGGGCAACTATGTTTGAAATTGTTAATATAGGCAGGATAAATAGATTACTTTATAAAAGACACAAACAAAAAGGGTTGCTTTTTAACTTAAAATAAAAACATGCTTAAAACATTAGCACTCTTGCAATATTTTGTTTATTTAACAGTGTCTGATAACTGACACCTCTTGTTCTGAATTATTGCATCAAAATGTCTGTGCTGTTCACGTGTGTATCTGTAAGTTGCAAATTTATGATGACGCAGCAGCAGCAGAACTGGAAGAAGAAGCAGAAGACAGCCAGTTCCACTGCAGACCTGATAGAAGCCATCCGGGGGCCTCATCTGGCCCTTGGGCCACATGTTTGACACCCATGTCTTAAAGGCTATCTCCATTCAGCCCACAGGTACTCTTGTGCTGTGGTCAGCATTGCTCCAGTCATTAGGTCCATAGATCTTCAGCAACCTTCTAAATACTGAGTGGTTTGAGTTGGCCTCATTACTCCTACATTGTTCTGTTAAAAGGATATAATAAACTTTAAACCCAGCTTTTGACCCAGTTGTCTCACCTTAGCTATTCCTAGCTTCACACAGTCTAAAAGTTGTAAATGTTGGAGAAAGCAGGTATGGAAATCCTGGACTCTATCCTATTTTTTCTTTATTGCTATTGAAAAATGTGTTCTGGTTGCAGTTGTTGACACCTTTACCTATTGATTCAAAGACCTGATTTGAATGTGGTGCCAACAGGCAAGAAGAAATCACCTGTAAAATGTTGCAAGTACTCGGTTTCTTGCTTATACTGAGCCAGTACACATACAATCCCACTATGTCCCTGTGAAACATTACATGGGTATGCTCTTCTATATGGCCAGTATCCTATTTAAACCAGGCCTAAAATTGTTTTAAGGATGGTCACACATTGGTTGGGACTCTGACATTAGTATCATTTGTTCCTTACAGAACAATTCATGAGCAGCCACAGATCAAAATCATTTTAAATTCTTGAATCTGTGCATTGATGACCAACAGAAGACTGCAAGCTCTGTGTGTCATTTTTGATATATTTGATATATTCTCACTGCAGCAAGAATACTTATAGCCAAATGTTGGAAATCTGAAAAACTGCCCGCAAGGGATGAGTTTGTTACAAAAATATATGAAATTGCAGAACTGGACAAACTGAACACGATATTGCAAGGGAAAGACACAAGAACTTCTAAAAAAAAGATGGTATAGAGTGTATAAATGGTTTGGAAAGAATGTTTAATGTAAACTCCAAAGGATGAACTATGTATATCAATTTGTTTTTTCTTTTCTTTTGTAAGTAACAACACTTATAAATAAATGCGTTAAAAAAAAAGGAGACGGCAAGTTCTTTTGCTAGATCTCTGAACCCACATTTTTCATCAGGTACACAGATGTGCTTGATGCAAAGCCCTGCCCATAGTTGCCGGGAAACCTGCAATGGAAACTAGTTTTTGCTGCTATGTGAGTTCACAGTCAAAGACTACAAAATGTTGTATGCATTGTCAACTTGCAGATTGTGTCTGCTATCACTAGGCTAGTTTAATGTAGCTTTGTTTAGAATAAGAAAGGGATTTAAACTGTCTGTATGATTTCTTAATACATGTGGCCCTTTTTGTTCTTGCGGAAAAGTGTTCTAGTCCAGTGGTTCCTAACCTTTTTGGTATGTGACCCACATGTCCCAATTTACTTGGTTTGGTGACCCACTTAAAAATAGCATGCAAAAATCAATTAAACTGCTAATGCCTAGGTCCCACTTCCACGGGCTTTGTGACCCACTTTTGTGATCAGTCACATAACAAGGAAGTTGGAAGGGTTCTGAAATCCTTGGCATCTCTTTTCATATCTTCTGGAATTGTAACTGCACTCTGTAGCAGAGGTGTTAAGTAATCATTGTGGGTTGCTCTTTGGCAGAGTCTCCCCATCTTCACAGCAGATAGCATCTGGCTTGCAATTTAAAGGGAACTATAATAAAGCTGCAAGGCCCTGCAGTTACTGTACATGTTTTGTACCCGTCTGCTTTGAAGTGAACATGCTTTGGTTTGTGTGGTTACAGTAACGACAGCTAAAACATGGTACCTCCAGGGGTTTTAATTCTGTCTCATAATGCTGGCTTGTTCTTTTTCTCTGCTTTGCAGATAGAGCTGGTTTTATGTGTAGCATACTGGTGAACTTTATGCAGGACAGCATTTATTTATTGCCAGCTATTGAAACAAAATGAGTTTTTGCCAACTAATTAGGTTGGCCTTACTCATATCTGAGAGATATGGTTGTTTACTTGTTTACCTTTTGCTCTCAGGGGATAACAGTTGACTACTAGTAAGGTTGCGAGGTCCCTTCGTCACTCTGGTGGGGAGATTTGGGAGGGTGTTCCGGAGGTGGGCAAGGAAGTTGTGCAACATCCCAGATGCAATGATGTCACCTGGAAGTGACGCCATCATATTGGGGACATCATGTGGGGGATGCTCTGGTATTTGGGTGAGACTCTATGGTTTTTTTCGATCTCAAACCATAGAGTTTGGCCAAATACCAAAGCATCCCCACACGACATTCCCGATGCAAAG
The DNA here is from genome assembly GCF_001447785.1 of Gekko japonicus. Taxonomy (NCBI): domain Eukaryota; kingdom Metazoa; phylum Chordata; class Lepidosauria; order Squamata; family Gekkonidae; genus Gekko; species Gekko japonicus. Next base: position 741,630 of record NW_015173136.1, read on the forward strand.
ACATCACTTCTGGGTGATATCATTGTGTCGGGAACGTTGCATTGTGACGTCTCTGTTTAGGGGCAGGGTTTCCCCCTCCGGCCTGCTGATCCATGGCAGGGAGAAGCCCCTGAAACCGGGGGATCTTCCACCCAGACCTGGGGCCTGGCAAACCTAACTACTGGTTAGGTCCAGCAGCAGATAACTAAGCCTGTGTCAGAATACTTGACCTCTAGCACAGTGCTGTGGGTGATTCACTGGAAGCACTGGGGGAAAGTACAGGATATACAGTTTCCTTTTCTGTTTTAAGTAGAGTAAGCTTCAGGATAACAGTTGACTACTAGTAAGGTTGCGAGGTCCCTTCGTCACTCTGGTGGGGAGATTTGGGAGGGTGTTCCGGAGGTGGGCAAGGAAGTTGTGCAACATCCCAGATGCAATGATGTCACCTGGAAGTGACGCCATCACATTGGGGACATCGTGTGGGGGACGCTCTGGTATTTGGGTGAGACTCTATGGTTTTTTTCGATCTCAAACCATAGAGTTTGCCCAAATACCAAAGTGTCCCCACACGACATCCCCGATGCAAAGACATCACTTCTGGGTGATATCATTGTGTCGGGAACGTTGCATTGTGACGTCTCTGTTTAGGGGCAGGGTTTCCCCCTCCGGCCTGCTGATCCATGGCAGGGAGAAGCCCCTGAAACCGGGGGATCTTCCACCCAGACCTGGGGCCTGGCAAACCTAACTACTGGTTAGGTCCAGCAGCAGATAACTAAGCCTGTGTACTCTGTCAGAAGACTTGACCTCTAGCACAGGGCTGTGTGTGATTCACTGGAAGCACAGGGGGAAAGTACAGGATATACAGTTTCCTGAGAATGTCCGCCTTTTCTGTTTTAAGTAGAGTAAGCTTCTAGCTCTTAGGGCTGCAAAGACATGTTTGAACGTATGGGTGATGCCTGCCAGAACAGGAGAAGCTTAAGATTTCTAGTGACTGGAAGTGGGATATGAATGTCCTGCATAGCTTCTCCCACACCCTGTAATTAGCAAAGCTAGAACAATTGATGCAAAATAAGAGTAATTGTGCAAGCTTGTTAAATTTACATAATTCATGTGGATCACCAAATTTAACTTGTCTTGATGCAGAATTTTGATTGTCTAGGCATAAAATATTAACTTATTTAGTGCAGAATCCTGTCCGTGCTATATGGTGGCTGTTTCAGAAGAAATCTCCATCTGTACCTGGCTCCTTGTTCTTCCTACATGGCATTAAAGAAACAGCATCAGAGTTTGTATCCCTAGGGTAACAGCGGGGCTTTGTATGAAAAAGTATGTACTTGTTCAGGAAGGTTATCTTTTGCTTTATGCTACATGGTGACCTGCTATATCCCTTCTTTAAAATACTTCTAAGAATAAAGGTACGGTAATTGTTAGACAGATCTGTGGGGACACAGAAGAATAGGAAGGAGGCCCCCCACCTCAGGGGTCCAAGATGCTATGAAGCTGATACTGATAAGGTGCTGCGATTGCCCTGGGTGTCAACCTGAATTGCATGTGGGCTGGCACCTGGGGAAGGGATGGTGTCAAGATTTTCCAGGCAAAGAGGGGTAGTGCTGCTATGCAGTGAGATCCTGGATGTCTCTCTGGGCCAGAGAAGGCACTGGGGAGCGTGAGTGATCTGCCATGCTCTTTTATGCCTGTGAGAGCCGGGGGTTGTGAAAAATTCATCCCAAGAAGTGGACTCAGAGTGTAGGCCTCTTCTAGGGAGAAGCAGTGGTCAAAATAGGTAGCATCTTTTCCTGGGGGGAATTAGGAATTGGGAGTGTATAGAAGAGAGGGTAGGCTCATTTCCAAATACCACATTATTTACAGGCTGTTAGGGATCTAGACTGTAGATTGGGTTTTCTGAATACTTTTCAGCTCACAAGGAAGTCATTTAGTGTAGAATAGGATTACCAAAATACTAATAGACTGCCAGCGTAATTATGGCAAGAAGGTCTGATAAGACAAAACAGAGTCAGCTGCACCTTCAGACTGTTAACAGTCCATTGCAAATAGTGATGAGTATTGGTAGTATAAAATGTGGCTGAACAATTACTTTCGATGAGATAGACTATGTAATGGGCTTTTGTTAAAAGGGGGGGGAGAATCTTTTTATTTAACAGAAAAAATTATATGGATTTGATTGCTCATTGCAACAAACATTCAATCATTTACAAAATGTAAATAGTAGTTCTACTGGGAAGCTAAGTGAAGGAAGTGTGCACACGCACGAAAGTTTATACCCAGAATTAAACTTTGTAAGTCCTTAAGGTGCCACTGGACTCAAACTTTGGAAAATTTTGGTTTGCCTTAGCGAGAGGTTAAATTAGTTTTAAGAGATGGTATTATTTCTCATTGTTCTTTGGAGACTGGTCAGTTTCTGTCTAATTGAGTATCCTTTCACAGGCACTTACAAGCAGGGCAAGAAGTTGATGCTCACCTTGTTTGTCCCAGGATCTAGTTATTGTTAAACAGTAGTTGTTGTTAAACCCATCCCCTGTGAATATTAGACATGGTGTAGAGTTCTAAGCTGTGATGCTTGGGCTTAACCTTAGTGCCTCAGACTTGGATGAATGAAGGCAATATGTGGCTACGTGTCTGCATACAGCCAAGCAGTATGCCTGCCATGTTATTTATTTAGTATATTTTTAATCCACTCTTCTTCCAAGGATATTATGATAGCATACATGGTTCTCTCCACTCCTTTATCTGTATCTCAAACAACCGTGCAAAGTGGGCTAGGATGAGATACGGTAACTGGTCCAAGGTCACCCACTGATCATCATGGCTGAGTGGGTATTTGAACCTGGGTTTTCAAGGTCCTAATCCAGAGAGCCCCAACATGGTACCTGAAGGTGCTATGGTTCTTGCCAATAGGGTTCCTGGCGCGAACTTTTTTCTTCATCAGAATATCTGTTCCACAAAGCAAAGGCCAAATATGGTTTTCCGCCATCTCGGTGCAGAAGAAAGTGCTTCAGAAAAGTCCAGAAGGCATCATTTTTATGTATGCTGAGATCATAGGATAATTTGCTTGGAATTGTGTGACTGGTCCCATCCATTAGAGCAGCCATTTTGTGATGGTGCCCATTACCTGTTTTCAAAATTCCTAGAGTGCCCAGATGTTCAGCAACATTGGCGACTCCTGCCCAGCACTCTTACCACTGCATCACACTGGCTGTGTGACATGCATCTGTTGCTCAAGCTCGAAAAGTGTATTGAAAAGACTTCATAAAATATCTCACCCCAGTTTATAGACCACAGTTCTGACCCATGAAAGGAAGTGTAAGCTGAAGTCCTTTGCAGCAACTAGAAGTAAAGAAGAACAGGCTATTATTATGTATGAAAAAAACCCTGTATGGGTTAGAACTCGTTGGCTATATCTGCAGGCTCTTGTTTCCTTAACGTATAACCCAGCTCACACTCCTGCCAGACATATAGTATTCTGTTTGTATTTCATATATTTTATAACTACCCTCTGTATGGGTTTTTTTCCCCCCCTGAGCATTTCTGTCATATATTTTCCTGACACTTCATTTATCACATGGAAGTTCGAGCCAGGGGGGAAAATACCAGTATAATATGTGCCTCCATTTCTCCAGGGTGACTGTTGATCTTGGAATTCCTTGGCTTTTCCCTCACTGCTCTAGTATATATACTGGCAAAGCTGGCTAATTGCTGCTGGGAGAAACAAGACAGCCACATCTTTCAGCATCCTTTGGAGCTGGGCTCCAAAGCTCACAGTTAGGGTGCAAATTAAAAATCCACGGCAACCGGGAGTTAAAACGATTAGGTTTCTACATTGACTTTCGCATGGAGTGTCAATGTGCTAGTGTGTTTCATCCCAATGCTTGGTTTTTATGGAATGCCATTAAGGTTAAGCATCACATACCGTTTTACTTGAAAATTGCTTTATCGCTGTAGGCTAAAGGATGAAAATTGACATGGACCAGCCTGCCGGAGTTCCTTGCATGGCCATGCAGCTATCATGAGCATTTTAAACATATATGAACTCTAAGGATGCATCATTATTCTCAACAGAACATTAACAGAATTTGCTTTAATGGATTAACCAGATTTTGACTGAATTTACTGAAGTATTTATATTGTTATACCTCAGGCCTTGAGGATAATTAATAAAAACAGTGGAAAGAGACAAAAAAAATGTTTGTTAGTTACATTATATGGAATAAACAGATGGCATGGCTGTAAACCATCTGTGCATATCAATACAATGTATCTCTTTGTGGCAGACAGTTGTGATTTAACACAAATTATCAATAATCTGTGATTATTGAATTAATCAGTTAATCACACAAGCCAATTCCTTATTTCCCCCCTCATTGTTGCTGCCAAAGGAAACCAGTTTTAATGTATCAAATGCTTAGAGATGTTTTCCTCTGTTCATTCGTTTTAGAGTTTCCAGTTTAGGGGTGGGAAACCCATGGCTAAAATATCTGTGATTTAGCAGAGGCCACCCAAAGAAATAAAGCAAATGAATTATCTGAATTGTTAGAGATCTCAGTCCTCTTGTGGTTTATGATGCTCCCGTAGAAATCTCATAGAGATTACTTGCTCCTCAGAATAGCTCTCATTGTCCTGGCCAGACTTTTATGGGAACAGATGGTGAAGTTCTCAGTAAGACCTTCTACGTTCTTGGATGTACTTTTTTACTGCCATAGATCATGGAGATTGCTGTGAATGTCATCTGTGAGATCACATCTCACACATTGCACTGTTCATGCAAGGGCATATTCGTTTGTGTCAAGTATTTCTAGATCACTTCTCTTCTTAAGTTCTAGTTGCATTTCACTGAAAGATATATGCTGTGTGTATCACACAAGAAAAAAATAAAAAATTATTTGATAAAAATCAACAGGAATGAAAGGCAACAGTAAATAAGTTAAAATACTAAAATCGGCAACGAGATTTAAAACTTAGCAAATGTTGGGAGTGAGCCCCACTGTGTTTTCAAATGTATACATACTTTTGAAAGGAATGAAGTTTCCCTGTGTAGTAAAATATGCAAATTTAATTCTGCTTTCTGATCTTGACTGGCATGGAGAGATAGTAAGGGTTGCATTATATTGCAATTCACCAGGAGTGCAGAATTCCACCCAAATGTGATGAATAATCTACAGTTTAGTTTCCCAAGAACCTCAGTCTTCCCAGTTTTCAGTTGCATTTCTGCAGTTTGCTTTATGGCAGTTCTGCAGCAATTGAAACCCTGGGAGTCAGCGGACTGCTTTCTGTTTCAATCAGTTTGCTACAATGATCTGAAGCAATGCTGGAGGAGCTAGGCTCCAAATCAAGAAAGGTGTAGATAGAATGTGCTTAATTATACTTTCTCAGTTTTCTCTGGCTCATGTAGCTTTTCATTTAAGCACAGGCATGTTGGTTTTTTGCTGTGCCCAGGACACTTTTATTAGCCCTTATGATTATGAAAAGAGGCTTTTGCAAGCATGGGCAGTGCCTGCTGAAATCTTAGAAGCCAGAAACAAAATTTCCTGTGGTTAGGGGTGAGACTTCAGCGTCTTGCATAGCTCCTTGCTCATCCTTGTGATTACTAAACGCAGAATAAATGATGCCAAAAATGTGAACTAATATATAATTTTTGCAGGTTATAGAACTCAGGGTCTGTATTGCCATATTTCAGAATTCCCCATTTTTACCAGGAATGCACATAGTCCTGAATATGTTTCACAGCCCAAGATCATTTATTTGGCAAGTTACAGGTAACGTGGCTTGTTATTTGAGGACTTTTCTTCTGTTTTCCTAAGTAAAACTGCCAGTTCGCTAATGCAAGCAGAGGTAGGAATTAAGTCAATTAAAATCAGTACTTTTAAAACCCTTATGATCAGTGGTATGCTATCAAATTGCCACTCATATTATTTGAACAAACCGAACATTTGGAAATTAGCTAGCTTCTATAGATTAAAAATAACATTACTGTATTTCTAAATTTCTGCATTTACTGTATTTTAAATTCCATGTTTGACAGTTTGTCTTTGTTGATCATCTGGGAAAGACCACTAACATGTGACTCTTGCTGCACCAGTTATATGCAAATCAGACCAGGGCTGAACATGATGCAGGGGAAGTAGTAGCCAGATTGGGAGGGTGTGTGTGTGTGTGTGTGTCCTCAGGCAGTCAAGTAGGAGGAGGGTCTGTGGCTCAGTAGGGGAGCCACCTGCTTTTTGCCTGGAGAGCCACTGCCAGTCAGAGTAAACAATACTGACCTTGATAGATCTGCAGTATGACTCAGTATAAGGCAGCTTCAGGTAGGTTCACGTGAAGAAATAAAGTGGGTTTTGTTGTTTCGTTGTTGTTCAGTCGCACAGTCGAGTCCGACTCTCCGCGACCCCATGGACCAGATCACGCCAGGCCTTCCTGTCTTCCGCCGTCCTCTGAAGTTTGCTCAGTTTCATGTTCGTTGCATCTATGACACTGTCTAACCATCTCATCCTTTGCCGTCCCCATCTTCTTTGACCTTCAGTCTTTCCCAGCATCAGGATCTTTTCCAGTGAGTGCTCCCTTCTCATTTGGTGGCCAAAGTATTTGAGCTTCAGTTTCATTATCTGGACTTGGGGGGAAAGTCAGGGTTGATTTCTTTTAGGATTGACTGATTTGTTCTTCTTGCAGTCCAAGGGACTCTCAAGAGTCTTCTCCAGCACCATAGTTCAAAAGAATCTATTCTTCGGCGCTCGGCCTTCCTTATAGTCCAACTCTCACAGCCATACATGACTACTGGGAATACCATTGCTTTGACCATGCAGACTTTTGTTGGCAGAGTGATAGGTTTTAGGATAAGTCAATTAAGGTTGAGTCAATTAAGGTTGAGCAAAACAAAACTACAGGCAACACTCCCCCCCCCCTTTTGGTATTTTTTGTATTTTTTCTCGTGTGTGTGTTTGTGTACACCTGGAAGTCATGGTGACCTTTGGTGACTGACTGGAGGATAGTCAGAGAGGTGGCTGAATAAAGCCTGCCCCCACCTCCCATCTCTGGTATTCCAAGGAGGTCTCTCATCCAAGTACTTGCCAGAGACAACCCTGCTTAGCTTCCGAGATCTGATGAGATCGGGCTTGCCTGGGCTATCAAGGTCAGGGCAACTCTGCATTTTCTTGTTATACAGTTGTGCATATTGGAAGGTGTTATCATGTTGAAACAATGGAAAAGGGACATCCATTTTGGTTGTGATCTGCTTTGATATTACTGGGTCTCATGTGGCCAAACAACTGAGAATTTGGCTGGAGGCCAAAATAAAATTCCCCCAAAGTGACAGCCTTCCCAGTTATTAAGTACCATTCAAATTCCTGATTGCAGAACGTGGAAAAAGAAGTAGATACTGTAACAAAGCTAAACGTGTATAAACAGAAACTGTTCTGTTAAAATAACATTCCCAGCCTTGTTCAGACTAAGGACATCAGGGAGGTGCTAAGATAAGACTAGAATGGGCATGTTCAGGCATGTTTGCAGAATACGAGGCCTGTTTGTGATGATAAAACCCAACGCTTTTGTCAGGGCCAGTGTGTCAGGGGCCTGTTGGCAAGGGGTCAGCTGAGAAAGAAAGCAGCTGGGGAATGCCAGGAATGCCCTGCAATGCAAACCATCTCATGAAATTCAGAACTATGTGCAGAGATTAATTATGATGGATGATTTCACTTATGGCTTAACACATAACGTACTCAGCATGAAACCATAATATGTTTAATATTGCCTATTTGGAAAAGTTATAAATCAAACGTTTTTAGAAATCATGACAGATGATGTTTTAACACCTCACTCCCCCCTCCTTCCCCTTCTTCTTATGGCGCTAAACAGAAGGGGTAAATTACATGTTATGTTAAAAAAAATGACATCCTTATAATGCAGTTCCTCTTTCTCATGAAAATAGGTAGTGACAGCATGTTGGCATCCTATGTCTTTTCTTTGTTATTGGCAGCCAGTGATGTGCAGAAGTTAACGAAGTCAAACCATCTGACCATCAGTGGACCATCTTACCTTCACTGGCCATGGCTGTTGGGTTGGGTCCCTCCTTCCCTCAAGTCCCATCGTAGGAACCCTAGTTCCTTTAACCCGAGTTCTTTTATCAGGAGATCTTGAGGACTGAAGTTTGAATGTTACATGTGTAAAACACATGCCCATCCAATGAGCAGAGACTACTGTTTTCAATTTATAGGCACTGGTGAAAAAATCTAGTTATTGGAGGAGTGCCTTCTCTTTCAAGTGCAGGAGTTCAAGCTGGATTTAAAGGCACCATTATGACCAGACTTTGGGGTGAAAGTTCAGGGCCCCAGCCACCTAGCTACACCCCCTCCCAAAATGTAGCATGCAGATAGCAATGTCCAAGCTCTCTTTCTCAGCTCCATCTTTATTTATTCCTCCGTTTCCCTCAGCAATTGCAGTTCCCAGAAAGTTTGACATTAACCAGAATTCCCAGAATGCAGTTGGGGAAAAGGAGAGGGGCTGTCTGAGAATGCCCTTCCCAGAAGACCAGGTAGTTAAATGTCAGGCATTCTGTGAACTACAACTCCCAGAATGCTTGTGGGGGAAGAGAGGAAATGAATACGAAAGATGCAAGGATGCCACTACAAGAATTTTCTCTCTTCTTGGATGTCTCCCACTGCTTTGCTCCTCAGCAATAGTAGAAGATGTGTATGGAAGGGAGAATTATTTTCTGGTTTGGATTTATTATCCATGCCAGACAGAAATTTGGCGCAAATACTGCAAGTGTGCATCCATATATTCATAAATAGTCTTCAATCTTATCGGCATACAAAAATACAATCTTGTCTCAAATATAACAATAATTTATGTCGTTACAGATGATGATGGACGAAATTCTCCGGAATATCTTCCGTTTCGTGAGACTTCCTCTACATCAATCAATGATAAGTTGTCTTCCTCAGTTCATAGACATTCCCTACAGATTCAATGGTATTCACAGAAGGGAATTGTTCCTTCTCCTTACTCTTCAAAGCATAATACAACGGGCTGAATACCATTCTTCTGTGAATACCATTGAATCCGTATGGAATGTCTATGAACTGAGGAAGACAACTTATCATTGATTGATGTAGAGGAAGTCTCATGAAACGGAAGATATTCCGGAGAGTTTCGTCCATCATCATCTGTAACAACATAAATTATTGTTATATTTGAGACAAGATTGTATTTTTGTATGCTGATAAGATTGAAGACTATTTATGAATATATGGATGCACACTTACAGTATTTGTGTTATCATTGAATTTTTATACTGCAACCCCTTTATTATTACTTACAGACAGAAATTTGGCAGCTGGGAAACTTACACCAAACCAAAGAAGTACAAACTTCGTCCTCAGCTTTCAGATTAGTAAGATCTTCTGATGAAGGGGGAGGACCCATAAGATCATTACGTCTGGAGGCTACAATTAGCTAACTGCACCTCTGGCTGTTTCTGCTTCTTCTCTTTGAAACACCTCTGCTGTACCTCAGTCATATAATCTCTGACTCTTCCACATGATGCAGTCAGCTGACTATAGCTGCTTCCCTGAAAGTGCTACAGTAGCATATTAAGTGTAAATAGAAACGTTTCCATTGCTTCCCACAATACTGGTATTGGCAAGAAAATAAAGGGGGGGGATACGGAATATTCAAATTTCAGAGCCAACCAGAACATAAAAAACAAAGCCAGTCATTAACTATGAGATGAGACACACAATGAGACACAAAAAACCATGTCCTAAAATGTTGGAAAGATGACAGTAACAGGTGCACGTGTGTGGCATTAAACCAGGAACTGACTCATTGCACAGCAGTGAACTAGCGAAACGAGCAAACTGCTTGCAAGAGGGCAAGATGGTCCTGAACACCGTTCGTTTCTTTCCAGGAGTCTTTATTTATTTATTTATTTAATTATATTTATACCCCGCCCAACCCGCAAGCAGGGTCAGGGCGGCTTTGTACTCAGATGCAGGGGAAAACATCTGTATGGGTTTTTTTTTAATGACATTACATAAAATCTTACTTCCTTGTGACGTCTGGTATAAGCAGTCTTGTATCAGTTAAAAAGAACAGCAGACAGCAATATGGCTATGGACCAATGCCAATACAAACACACGAACAGATCGGAGTGCTATCTAATAAACAGCCTGAATGACCCTCAGATGAAATTCTGGGCTTTTATATGTCTTTCTCTTCTTTTTGCATTGCAGCACATTAAGTATAACCAACTTGTCATCGTCATTTGTTCCCAGCTTCTCCTCTTATCTGTCCCATGTTGCTCTCTGTCCTTGTGCTATAACGCTTCCAGCTTTGATCTCCCACCTGTTTCAACTCTGCTTTGTGTTTTCTCACATGGCATCCAGTTTATAAGGCGGGCCCTTCCAGGAGCTTTGCATAAAAACTGCCATCTTCATGCTAATTAATGGGAATAATATATAATTTACTTAAAGTGGGCACCTGGCTTTCAGAGATGGAAGCCTGGGCATTCTGCATGCTAAGTAGATATTGTACCACTGAGCCTCACCCCCCCCCCGCACGCGCACTTGAAGACGGTACTCCTAGTCCCAGGTAGTTCAGCAAGCGAGATCCCAGTCTCAGACAGTGGCGTTCTTATTTAAGTCCAGTGGCAGCTTTAAGACCAACATAGTTGCTTAGTACCTCTGAATGTGGAGGTTCCCCTTAGTCACCATAGCTAGTGACCATTGATAGACTTATACTCCATGAATCTATCTGATCCCCTTTTAAAGCTGTTTATTCCTGTAGCCATCACTACATCCTCTGGGAGTGAATCCCACATTTTAATCACTTTGTGTAAAGTAGTATTTCCTTTTGTCCGTACTGAACCGACTGCCCATAAGTTTCATTGGGTGCCTTCAAGTTCTAGTATTTTGGGAGAAGGAGAAAAATTTCTCTGTCAACTCTCTCCACCCCATGCATAATTGTATAAATCTCTATCATGTCATCCCCCCCTTAGTCATCTCTTTTCTAACCTGCAAAGTCCCAGACTCTTCAGCCTTTCCTCATAGGGAAGGTATTCCAACCCCCTAATCATCTCAGTTGCCCTCCTCTGTACTTTTTCCACCTCTACAATGTCCTTTTAGAGATACAGGGGCCAGAACGGTGCATCATATTCCAAATAAGACTGTGCCATAGATCTTTCCCCCTCTCGGTTGTAGCCAGTTCAGACCCCATTAGCTTATACTTGAAGTTGGGATTTTTTTTGACCCAATGTGCATCACCTTACACGTAACCAACACTGAACTTCATTTGCTACATTGTCGCACACTCACCCAGTTTGTGGAGGTCCTCTTGGAACTCTTCACAGTCAGCCTTGGTTTTCACCATCCTGAATAATTGTGTGTCATCTGCAAAGATCGTCTGAGCAAGCCCAACGACTTGCCTAAAATAGCACCTTGGATCACAGCCCAAGTGTCCACCTACGTGCAAGTCAGTGCACCTGCTAGGAAAACTGTAAGGCAAAACCTATGAGCTCTACAGCAACATCTCCTTTCATTTGTGTATTGCGAAGCATGTGCAAGAGAATACTTTGCCATATTGAGCTTTCCTAAATTGGGAGGGGGAGGATTGCTCTCTGTGCCACCAGATGACATGCCACCAAATGTCAGAAGTTGTCAAGAAATGTGACCAATGGTATGGGAATGGCTAAGTAGGTGGGTACCAGTTTCTCTTCCAGTAGTCTTTCAACAGATAAAGTACTACTGAGTCACATCTTTCGTGTACTGTCCATTAGCATCTTAAGTCGTGGCCTTTCATATCACCTGCTACCTGAGATCCTTTGAATCTGGGACCTTCTTTGCATGCCTGTTGTTTCACCTTTCTTTGACTGGCCCATTCTTCTTTCTGCTTAGTTGTGTCCCCATCCCTGGAACCATGCCTGGGTGAGAGACACCCAGTTCTTCAATCCCAGAGCAATCCCTAATTAGTATAAAAATCTGAAAATGGGACGTTTGTTTATCTCTCCCTCAAAATGGAGGCTCAAATGTTAATCCCAAATGGTTAAATACTTCCAGACACCCAGAAAGCTTCAATATTGTTACATGAGTAGCCCAAAATCACTAGAATAGTTTGGAAAGGGGCGGTTTTACGGCTCATCATGGAAGTTCACCTCATCATGGAAGCCAGCAGTTCAGCTCAGAGGGCGTGGAGCAGAGCGTAAAGCTGTGTGATGTCCATTGCCGCTTCGGACTTGGACCTGAGGAAAGGAGTATGCCCAGCTGTATCCAGGAACAGACATGAAGAATGCAAGCATCATTTATTTATTTATTTATTTATTTATTTATTAAATTTATACCCCACCCTCCCCCGTAGGGCTCAGGGCGGCTTACATGGCAAAAACTTGCTCATAAAAACATCAAATACTTTAGTACATTTAAAAACATAATATACAGTTTAAAACCCAATCAGACAATAAAGTGCTCAAACTACACAGCGTCCATACCAAGATATCAGAGAGGACAAACCACACACCAAACATCCCTTGGTAGGCATAGCGTAAAAGATGTTAAACAGATGTTCCACAGATGTTCCTCCTAGCCTCCTAGGGCCCTCACCCCCCACATTGATGATATATAGCGGGGGGGGGGCGGCCCCTAATCGAAAGCCTGGTGGAAGAGCTCCGTCTTACAGGCCCTGTGGAATTGCACCAGATCCCGCAGGGCCCGGATCTCCTCCGGGAGCTCATTCCACCAGGCAGGGGCCGCCACCGAGAAAGCCCTAGCCCTCGTGACGACCAGTTTAGCCTCCTTGGGGCCCGGTATAGTTAGAAGGTTTTGGGCCCCCGACCGTAGCGCTCTTGGGGGGACATTTATTCTGCATGGTGAATCATATTATGTATGGTAATTCATGAATAGTTAGGTGGGGCACCAGGAGAGAGTGGTCAGAGTGTCAGACTAGGGTTTGGGCGACCCCACTTTGAATCTCTACTCTGCCATGGAAGCTTGCTGGGTGACCTGGGGCCGGTCGCACACGGTCAGCCGAACCCCCCCCTCCCCACCTCACAGGATCCCCGTGATGATAAAATGGTCAAGAGAAGAATGATGCAGAGACTTCCATGCAGTACTGTGTTTCTGGAAATAGCTCCAAATTACTTCCACAGTTGCATGCAGGGAAACCTGGAGGCCCTGCAGTATTATTATGCCTTCATTGTGTCCTGTCCTTTCTGAAAGAAGGCTGTTCTTTTTAAAAATATATATATATATCCCATTTTACTCTCATAGTAGCCCTGTGAGATCAGCTATGTTCAGGGTCACACAGGAAACTTCATGGACATTTGAACCCTGCTTCTCCCCAGTCCAGTTCTCTTAAACACTATACCACACTGGCTCTGAAGGAGTTAGGAGGCCAGGGATCCTCGAACAGATTTTTATAGCTGTTGTAAGCATGAGTAATGAGGCAGAACTGGCTTAGCACAGCGCATCTCCTTGCCACCCCATTCGTTCTCAGACACAGGTCTCTCCTATTTCTTGCTGCCATGAAACAGGCTCAGAGTACTTCAGGTTAGAGTCTTCATGCTAAGCCTAATATCTCCATGCCTTTAGCAAGAGTGCTCTCTGTCTCTCATTTAGTCGTTACATTTTCAGTCCCTTTAGTGTTTCTGTCATTTTCTTTTCCAGCCTTTATCTCTATTTGTGCCATGCCTAACAACTCTTTCAACCTCCACGCTGATTGCCTTTCTACCGTTTGTAAAGTTCTCCATCCTGTGCCATTTGGAGGAACTTTTTGGAAGCTAGGGGCTGCGGTGGCTCAAGTGGTTAAGACGCTTAACTGCAGACCTGAAGGTCGGTAGTTCGGCAGTTCGAGACCCAATTGCTGCATGACGGAGTGAGCTCCCATCTCTGGTCCCAGCTCCCGCCAACCTAGCAGTTTGAAAGCAAGAACTTGCAAGTAGTGGAAAGGTAACAGCGTTCCGTGCACCTCGGTGTTTAGTCATGCTGGCCACATGACCATGGAAATGTCTTTGGACAGCACTGGCTCTTTGGCTTGGAAACAGAGATGAGCACCGCATCCCTAGAGTCGGATTCGACTAGCTTTCAAGCAAGAGAAACCTTTACCTTTACCTTTGGAAGCTATCCATTGGTTCAGATGTGATTTTCTCATTTGTCTCTCCTGCTCCCCTTGGATGTAGATGCCTGCCACCAACTCTGGGGAAAATGATAGCCCAGGCTGAGGTGTGGTGCTGCTGCTGGATTTCTACCAGCCGCTCTTTTTGAAGCTTGAAGCAGTAGACTAGGAGAATGCGCCAAGAAAGGAACCCACCCACTGAGTTTCAAAGCATTACAGCAGATTGTCCGAACCCACAGCTAACAACGAAGTACACGCATTCAGGAACGGTTATACTTTTATTGCAAAGCTATAGATGCAGTAACACATGCACTGTTAAGAATGGCGGCAGCCAATAGAGCCTAATAGGATATAGGGTATTTGTATGCACCCCCTTCCATGTCATGGGCCAATTAGATACCCTCCTGCGCGCGAGACAAGTTAGGAAACCGTTAGGTGGCTAAAGCTGGGAACCAGGAGTCTCTCACGGTACATAGGAGACTTCCAGACAATACAACCTCCTCCAGCACATCTGCCGAGATAAGCGTTTCAGCAAAGGCAGAACAGCAGGGATTGGAATGCAATAGCAATTAACAAGACACAGAATGAACTCCCCAACCCCCATGGCAGCATAGCTGACACAGATGTGCTCCACTAAGGTTACTAGATGTACTGTTAGAGAGGACATGTCCTCTTTTTTGGTGTTTGGGCTCTTTTGGGCTCTCTTTTAAAAAACTGATTAAAATGTCCTATTTTGGGGTTGAAAGGTTAGGAATATTCCTAGTTAGCAGCAGTTATCACATTTTAAATAGTAGGGGTATTTAAAATGAAATTTGTCATAGTGATCACTTCTTTGAAGCAGTCAGTCGAGAAATACGTCCTCTTTTTTGCTTTTCAAAATATGGTAACCCTAGCTCAACTAGCAATATTGTCTTTAAAGGGGGTCTGAGTGAGACAGTTATTGCAGCAGCCATCCCCATAGCTTCTTTGTGCTCTAACGTTTCCAGATTTGATCTCCCACCTGAGCCAGTTTGGTGTAGTGGTTAAGAGCACAAAGTCTAATCTGGGAGAACTGGGTTTGATTCCCCACTCCTCCACATGCAGCTGCTGGTGTGACCTTGGGTCAGTCATAGGTTACTTCAGAGCTGTTCTCTCAAGGGCAGTTCTTGAGAGAGCCCTCTCAGCCCCACCTACCTCACAGGGTGTCTGTTGTGGGGAGGGAAAGGAGAGCGTAAGCCGCTCTGAGACTCCTTTGGGTAGTGAATGGCGGGGTATAAAACCAATCTCTTCTCTCTCTTCTCTTCCTTCAGTGTTCTTCAGGTTAGAGAGGGGGTTTGCCCATTTGTCACTGCTACTGGACTTGATCTGGTTTCTGTGTTCTCACTTGGTTTGTCCCACTTCTACTCACTGTGGACTATGAAAGCAAAACCCACAAGCAGTTCTCTCTTGTACCTGAGGTTTAGTTCTGGGTTTCACATCCCAGGGCCACGCCTGTACAGAAGTCAATTTCCTGCCACTTTGGTTTCTGCAGAGGTCTGTGGGAGAGTTTCCTTTTGCCATTCTAAGCTTTTGAGTGTTCCCCAAGGCCCTCAGTGCACTGGCACACTGGTTCAAGCTGGTTCTGTCAATGGCAACCAAGGCAACTCCATGGAATGACACTGGAAGAAACAGAACGAAGCCCCGGTTTGTCTCTGCCCTCCGTGCCATAGCTGCCACAAGGTCTATGGGGAAGAATATTGTAATCTGATTCAGATGTATTAGTTTTGGCTTGGCTTCAGGCAAGATGTATGTTTTGGAAAGGTGTGTGTACTTTTGTAATAATAAGAATTCTATTCATGTTAAGAGGAGAGAAAAGGAGGTTGCCTTTGGAGTGGTTCTACAACGTAGGGCTAGACAAACAGGGCATTTGTTCTGAGATTGTGAAAGGTTGAAAGATCCTTTTGAACACAAGGTGCTATACACCTTTAATCCCAGAGCACAGAGGACAGCAGTATTGACACAGTTGCCTCCAAGCATGGAGGAGTGAAAGGTGGAATTCAGAGAACTTGGCCACTTCATGTGCAACGCTGTTTGCAAACTGAATGCTCCTTATTGGTTACCGAGTAACTGAAGACCAGAGAATCCTGCCAAACTCAGGCATCAGGATTAGTGAGGGCTTCTCTTCCTCTTAGAGCTGACATGTGCAGCAACATCTTAATGCCTGCCTAACACATGGATTGTCAATGGGCCATCTCTTCCCCAGTGCTGTAGAACAATGCAGAGAACGTCTGGGAAATTTTGAAGATCCTTGCTGCATGTGAAAATTTGCTTTCGGAATTTGAAAGTCGGGAGACGAAGTTTGCAAATGTAGTCGCTTAAAATGTTCAGAGCAGGCAAGCTTCCTTTCTTCAGTCACACTGACAGTGCCCAGATCCATAGAAATTGCAGCTGCCTGAACAGAGGAGAAAGGTAATTGGATATGGTCCCCCATTTCCTGGGAAGGATGTTTTTGTAAAAGGGGGAGGGGGTGTCTCAGATGTTCTCAGTGTAGATGACATCTTCTAAATACAGCTAGTTTACAGCCACCTGTGACAAATCCTAGACTGGCGCTAGAGGGAAACAGCATTTATACCCCACTGTTCAGCCCTCATCAGGGCAGCAATGTGGGTCTCCAGCTCCATATACCATGTTGTAGATACTTCCAACAGATACAGGTGTGTTTTCTACTTCACACATGCATGTATCTATTGCTTGGTAAAGCATCATCCACTGACTTGTCACTCAATGGGTGCGTTCAGACGGGGCATTTACAACGGTATAGGTGCCGGTTGGAATTGGTGTACTTACCGCCATTCACACGGCGAATATCTGCCTTCCGTCCCTAACCGTTGCAAAGAGCTTTAGACCATTGTATTCTGCCACTAGGTCCCCAAGTGGTGGTATCCTGAGTGCAACGGTTGTAATCGCTTTACCCCCCCCATCTGATCGCTCTCCACCGTTGTAGAGCCACTTCCGTTCAGAAGCCCGAGGCTTCCGATTTTTGCCCACCATTTTTTTTTAGGTCGGCGATATGCGCTTGGGTGAAGCTTCGCCCCGGCGTTTGTTTTTTAAAAAAAGAAAAGGTCCTTAATTTAACGTTTTAGAGGAGTCCGGGGCCTCAGGGAGGCCAGTTTGCTCTTTAAACTTTAAAGGTAAGTCCTCTCTTCAGGGCATGCTTTTCTGGACAGGGTATTTTGCGCATGCACGAAGATCGCCATTCTGTGGATGGCTGCCTATGCGCATGCGCAAACTGAGTTAAAAAAACAACAACCCACCAACGCCCGCTGTGTGTGAACGGGCATACAGCGATGGGCTCCGCAGACAGGAGGTAAGTGTGATCGCGTTTCAGCCAGCATAAACTGCAATGGTTCCAACCAGTACAGTTTATGCCGGCTGAAATGCCCCATCTGAACGCACCCACTGACTTGTACCTGAAAGAGTAAATTACCCTTGTTGTTAAGTAGTGTATGTAAGGAGAAAACCAGTTCTCTCCTGAATTTTTGTGGGGCTCAGTTTTCAATGTGAAGGTTGTTTGGAGAGGAGAACAAAAGGTTTCCCAAAAAACTCTGTCTTTCACTTTTTCGTGCTCCCTCCCCAGGCCTGTTCACAGCAACTGTTCCACTAATCAGTTGCTGCTTAATTAAGAAAATAGCTTTTTAAATACTTATGCTATGTGATCTTAACCAATCAGGGACCACATAGTGTACATACTATCACAGTGCTATATAGCCAATCAAAATTGACTGCCTGATCTCTGAGCGCAAATAAAATACTCCCATTCCTTTGTCTATGAAAGGGAGGGGGAGTTATCTCTTTTTACCAGGCAACTACACAAGTATGCCCTGCTTTTCCATATAGTGCCAGCAGTTTCATTGCCTTTTGGCATTACAAGTTACAACTGTTGCCTGACTCAGCTCTATGTATGTCATCTCTCCATTACTCATGGCTAGTTGAGGAAGAATGTGGATACTTTTATTAAGATGTGCATACTGAGACTGCAGCCTGGGTTTCCAGCAATGCTCCCTCTAAGCTGTGGAGTCTTGTGAACAAAAATTCTACTTTGTGAGCTACTGGCATTAAAGTTGTGAATGAGCGATTTGGCGACTACATAAATCAGTTTGCTCTGGAGCCATCCTTCCTGAGCTAAGACAAAAATGTGTGAGCCAGAGGCTAAGAACCTGTGAGCTAGCTCACACTAACTGAGCTTAGAGGGAACACTGGTCTCCAGAGCAAGAGTATGTGAAACTCCTGTCCAGAACTCCAAGACGTGAACCAAAAACCTAATTGACTGTCTATTTGAGGACATTTTGGCTTGAACGAATTGGTTACATCGTTACTTTATGGACCAAAATTGGAAGATATACAAAAGTAACACCATGTACGACCCGTGCATATGCACTGGACAGAGGATTGAATCTTAAGAGGCCTCATAAACATTCCTGCCCTGTGTCTATTTATTTTGTTTTGGAACATTCCTTTTTTGGTCCAGTATTGACATATTCTTTATTATTTCTTTGTAACGTGCCTATATGTACCTCATATTGTTTGACCTCTGAAAAAAGGCCTGATTGAGCCAAAACACATTAGGTCAAAATAATTGTTCCTTGTGTACTTGTCATTTGTATTTGTTAATGAGGCTTTCATTGGGCCCTTATATGTTTTTTAACTTTCTCAAAAGACATGTATTTTTACTTACAGTAAGCTTATATGAGGTCTTAACTATTGGCCTTTTATCAGTTGTTTTTTTAAAAACGTTTTCGGTTCTTGATTAAATTTTATTGGGTTAAGTTTCTTTCCCACTTTGGTTCTGTTTTGGTTTTTTGGGGAGTCACAAGCTGCCATGGCCCAGAAGGATTTTGGGTTTTTCAGCTATACAAATGAAGAAATAGCCTCAATATTAAAATGTCCTTCTTTCTTTAACACAAGGGAATTTTCAAATGATTGCAGTGCTTGGAATTTCTAGAGTTACCAACAGGCCTACAGAAAAATGCCCTGTATGTTTAATAGAGACTTCATGTGTGAGAATGCGCTGTTGAAGCTCTTGTTGATTGGAGGTAGATCGCAAAACCTGGTAAATAAATTCTCACTAAGCCTGTACCAAAGAGACAGGACATTTTTCTTGACTGTTGGCAACCCTGTGCATTTCTGGCTCTGATCTTGGCTTCTGACCTCAAAGGTCTTGAACTGGAAAACGTACTCTCCAGGTCTAGATTCCGTTTCAGCTCTGACCTGGCCCTGACAGATATTTTATGGGCATGTGCTAAGTACTCAGGAAGTACCCCAATTTTGTAAAATCATTCCATCTTGTTTTAAAATGGGTGGATCACACGTCACGTCACCCACAAAGTCAATTTTTAGCAAATGAAAACAGAACTGAAAGAATGGCTTGCACTGTTAATGTTTCAATTTGCTGCAATATTGTTTGAATACTGTGGGGAAAACTGGATAGCCATAGAAATGTAAAGGGTTATATTTTAATGACTAAAGGTTTATGGTTATTGAAAAACAATCATAAGAAAACATTATTAACATCATATCCTGTGTGGAAAAAAATTCTTAAATGTATCCTTCCCCTCTTTTAGCTGTTAATATTCAGAATATTGGTGGGAAGGTGGATTTATGATGAAGTATTAACTATTTCATTTAATAATTGAAATCTGTTTCTGCATCAGGTTTTCCTACTGTATAGAAAAATATTAGTTTATTGTACAGTAAAGTTGTTTCAAAATAAGGTACACAAGCTTTGATAATCTGTTTTAAAAAGATTTTTATTCTGATTTGCATTGTAAATTTCAAAGCTGATTAGAATGGTAAAAATATCTTCTATGAAATGTCTTTTCACTATTTGCAGAAATTTACTTGGTCTCATTTATATTAGCACCTTCTACTCATAAAAGATTACATACCTATCTACACTGCTTTGAAGGACATTAATTACAGTTTGTAAAAAGGCTTTGAAAATACGGTTGCCAGGCCAGGGTTGGAAAATACCTGGAGACTTTGGAGGTGGAGCCAGGAGAGGGTGGGGTTTGGGGAGGGGAGGGGCCTCAGCATGGTAGAATGCCACAGAGTCCACCCTCCAAAGCAGCCATTTTCTCCAGGGGAGCTGATCTCTGTCAGCAGGAGATCAGTTGTAAAAGCGGGAGATCCCCAGGCCCCACCTGGAGGCTGGCAACCCTATTTGAGAACCTTGGCTATTAAGTTGCATGATACACAGAATGGGAATTGTGCCGTTTGATTGCCTGATTATTCATGCTCCAAGCAAATGCACTATTCCTGGGCAAATGTTTGTTTCCATGTAATAATGTAAAGAAATGTCTTAGCTTATCTAATTGATACAAGACTAAATGGTAAGTTTAGACTTGCTCTTAAATGGTAGGATGCTGGTTTAATGTAGTGTAACTTTTTGAATGGCTCTCTAAAGGCTTATCTATTAACTAAGGGGAGAAGAAGAAGGCTTAGAAATTTGAGTTCTGAACTGTAGTTAGTTACTGCTGTCACAGCTTCATAGTATTAAATGATAAAACAGTTAAGTGTTAGAATTAATTAACCCTTGAGTTAAGCATTGGAATTAATAGTCAAGTCTTACGTACAATGACCACGTGACTGAATTTGGAAATACATCCATAAGGAAATGGGTACAGCCTCCCCTGAGGGATATTAGAATCACGGCCCTCTGTAGATGAGACGAGATATTGTGGTAGTTTCAGGTGATAGATTTGGCAGATTGGTGGCAGCCTTGCCACCAACTCAGCACCACTGCCATCTCAGCCTCCCACCCAGGAGCCAGAGCACCTAGCGTTTCCTCAGGCATTTTTAAACACAATGCAGCAAGATGTCCTGGCTCACTAGAGCTCTCCAAACTCTCCCAGAGTTAGTAGAGTCCTGTTGGTGATGCACAGCTTGTTGACCCTCAGGGGAAGAAGAAGAAGAAGAAGAAGAAGTAGAGATTGGATTTATACCCCGCCCTTCACTTGGAGGCTCAGAGCGGTTTACAAACTCCTTTCCCTTCCCCTCCCCACAACAGACACCCTGTGAGGTGGGTGGGGCTGAGAGAACTCTGACACAAACTGCTTTTTTTCAAGGACAGCTGTGCCAGAGCTTGTGACTGACCCAAGGTCACATCAGCAGGTGCAAGTGGAGGAGTGGGGAATCAAACCCGGTTCTCCCAGATTAGAGTCTGCACACTTAACCACTACACCAAACTGGCTCTCCCAGGAGCATAGGCAAGGAGCATAATCTTCTTTGGGTCGTGGATGGGGGAGGGCGAAGGCAGCCAGGAGGGATGGCTGGGGCAGCAGCCTCAAGTGGCACTCCTTGTGGAGCCACCAATGGTTACAAGAAATGGAGGACCCAATGAAAAAGGAAGTAACAATAGCTTTTAAGAACTTGCAGTTTTTCAGAATCTGTAATGGCTTTGCTATGGACAGCTAATTAACACCAGTAAAACCGGGGGGGGGGGGGGGGAGACATGCTGTCCCTACAAGTGTTTGACTGAGGCAGTTGCATTGTTGAGTCATTCTTATGACATTTCCTTTCCAAAATGGGGTTTTCCTAAGTCTGTGTTGTATTTTAAGAAAAACAATGAGTTGCCTTTTCCAAGGCATATGGATGTTCTAATGATTAACTTTGCTTATTGTCATATTTCAGTTGAAGCCAACACAATGGAACACACCCTCATTGAAGTGTAGCAAAATGTTAAGAAAGAAATAATGAGTTGGATCCTGTCTAAACTCCAGGCATGGAAGCACGACTTCCCTGCCTCCCCAATCCTGCTGCAGCCTGAAACGCCCCCTCTCAAAATGCTACTCCTGCAGGATGGGGGGACTGCATGAGCAGGAGGAAAGCAGCATTGAAGGACTGCTGCAGCGGGGCTGGGGGGGGACTGGCAAAAATCACCCCTTCCTTTGAGTACAGGGATAATTTCTGTAGAGCTGTGATCGATATTTGACATGCACCACAATATTTATATCCTAACTGCAATGGGTTTCTTTTTTTTTTACAGAATTGTCAAACTTTTAACAGCCTTAGCTGCCTTAGCACCACAGTGGATGACTGCTCCCAGCAAAATCAGTTTTCTCCTGGCATCAGCAGCACCAAATCCTGGAAGACGATATCTCTTTGCACCTTGGATGTCATGCCAGGCAGGACACCGGCCTGCACCCCTGTGCCAGAGCCTCACTCAAATGCAGACGCATGTAAAGCTAGCAAAGAAGACGATTTCTCCTATGAGGAGTCCGAATATTGTGCCACAGAAGATGAGAGCAGTAGGAGAGAAGAGGAAAACTCCTCATGGAGGAACAGTGGGACAGGAGGGGATAATGTCTTCCATTTGGATGGTGAATTAGACATTGAGCAAATAGAAAACAACTGAGAACACAAAATGGATGATCTGTCTGCATCAAAGCTTTTAGGAATGGTAACATTTCACAGATGTTCATGTAGGCAGAGAAGAAAACCCACATTCTCCTTCTCCATGGCAGGTAGGAGAGGACAAGAAGCTTTGCCAAAATTTCATCAGGTATTTCGTTAAATCTTGAAACTTTTTAGAACTACTGTAGCCCAGGAGGTTTTGCAAACAAGCTTTAGGGAATGCATTCAACTTATATCAGCACATAAAAAAAAGAAGCTTTGCAGATGTATCAAAACTTGAAATTGTGGGACGCTGGAATAAGAGCAACAGAATTTGTGTTTGGAACAGGTCTTAAGGAAAAAGGAATGACCAGGTCATTAATTGCTGGTTCTCATTCACAAATTAGGTAACGAGTCTTCTAGGAGAGACAGCTGGGTCACCCCCGTCTCACTGGAATCCTGATCCACTTTGGCTTTTGACTTAGTCAAGATTTTTCTTTCCTTTGGGGGGCGGGGCCGATTTTAATTCCAAACTGCATCTCAGGCATCCTTAGCAAAGGGAAGAAAGGTGCAGGTGATCAATTTTATTGGAATTTAATATTCTGTTGGATTATTTTTCAGTTTGCTTCCAGGTCTCAAAAACCAGACCTTGCAGTCCTGCACTATAAAGTCAAAATTCTCAGAGTCATAATAGCCTGCTAGTTTTGCAGCCATCCATAGCGACACAAAAAGGAAGCACAATGCATATACTCTGAGTATAAGAGCTGTAAGCATAAGGAGGCTTGCACGCGTATAGCTAATGTGGCTATAGGTACATAACTAGATGTGCATTTGCATCACTGAACTGGTTGAGTGTGCCGATGCAGATGGAGATGTGTGGCGCCCCCCCCCCCCCCCATTCGAGCCCTCTTTGTTGTGTTAATAACTGTATGCAACTAGAGCAGGATCAAGGCCATTGATGGGAGAGTGGGAATCCAATACATTAGTGCATCTGAAATTAAAAACAAATGGCGGTGCTTTATCCATAAGGCTAAACATATTTGGGTTACGTGGTGTGAGAAAGAATACATTGGAATAACAAAGGGTTAGTCAGTAATGCAGGTTTGTAAGATTAGTGCTGGAAATCTGAAAAGGATCATAAATACATTGTTTCTCTCTGGAGAAGATAGCATATGGTCTCCCAACCGCATTTTGTACAGCCGATGTCACTCCCATCTGGCAGCAGACATCTAGCAAACCACATTCATCACCAGAAAAGATTAAGGGTGACTCCTCATTTTGCATGGATGACACAATGTTAGTAACATTCTCACCTTGCAGGCCTGAAAAGACACAAGTGGTTGTATTGGGCAGGAACATCACTGCATCACTTTTGGGTCTTTTCAGCAGCAGAGAAACAAAATGGCAGTGTATATGCAACAGCGCTGTTAACATAGATGCCAATTATGGGGCTTGGATACCTTGTGCATTACTACATAAATGACCCTCTCTTTCACCCCCATCCCCACCGCATGGAAAATATGGTTGAATGAGTTCCTGGGAACAAGACATGTTTCTGGAATATAAGTTCCTGTTGGAGTAGTTATATCAGGAATACCCGTTCATTCTCTCAAAACGTGCTCAGTGCTGGTTTCCAAGCAGTGGGGCTTTGTATGATTTGTATGTACAAAACCCTCGGATTTTGCACTAAAATAACCCAAATGTTTCATCTGGTATAAACGAAGCATGTTTGCATAGATTTTCTTTCCGGGATAATTTATTCTGCTTTTGATAATCATGAGGGGGGCATTACTGAAGTTCTGTCCCCTAAATGATGGGAATTGTGTCCAGTCCATGTACCTCATCTCCCAGGTCCTAATAGGTCACCAGGGTTCTCAGGAGGATGGAATCTGTGCCCATTAGCAATCTCAGAATGCACATGGCCCTTTTATCAGAGAGCCCTTTTTATCCGCATGCTGGGTAGTCCAGCTGCTGAACATTGTCCCGGCACCAGCGCGTGTCATTAAAAACAAAAACAAACCCTGATCTCAGACAATTATGGAAGATCTGTAGTTGTCATAAACAGATTCACATGTAAATAGTGACATATTCTACAAAAGTAGAGAGAAGGCCGCTGATGGAATCTGAAAACAAGTGCTGCATGCATCATTTGGAGGAATAGGAACCTTTGTGTGGAGGCCCTGAACAGAGGCATGGGAAGACGTCTCAGATACAAAGTCTGATACCAAATGCAGTTTGAGATACTGGTGATCAGGTAACAGGACTCCAGAGTCCCATTGTGATGGGGGTGAACAACAATGTATACATTTAGCACATATAAGTCAGTCAAATAAGCTGTTCACTTATCTAGGCAGAAACAAGTGTTTTGTTTACCTGCAGAGGAAAAATAAAACAAGATAGTAGAAATATAGTGTTAGTGGCACCCTATTTTTTTTTTTCTGCACTTTTTTCCTGCAGTGGTATAGATGTTTTTGTCATCTAATACCACAGTGGATTCCATCCAAGCTGTAGCTTTACAAATGTGCAGACAAACTGCACAGATTTTTGTTTGTTTGTTGACTTCTGCTATTTCCTTCCTATCCAATGGTCGCATACTGTGCAAAGCCAAAAAATAACAACAGCAACAAGTAAAGAGGGAACTGACTGTTTAGTACTGAATTCCCTGGGTTATACATTTTGGTGCCAGAAACCAATCGATAGGGTTGATACTTACCAAGAGGACATCTTTTCACATGCTCACCCAGCTGGATGAGAACAAGCCAAGTTATATTTACTCCTGGTTTTGACGACAGGCAGAGCAGATGTTTTCCTCATACTGCTTGTTAAGGTTACCAGGACCTGATCTGGCTTCTTAGCCTTCCATGGAAGAGAACATGCTTGGCATGTTCAGCACACTGAAACGGAAGGCTCTGCCTTCTGAATTAGTCTCTGCTATGAAAGTGTTAAGGCAAGTCTATGAACTTAGACACAGGGGCTTTGCCATCCCAAGGAATCAGGTTCCACTTTTGAGGAGAAAGGAAAGGTGTTGTGTTGTGATGAGTGACAGAGCAGTTGGAGGATATCATAGAATTGGCTTAGGACTCTGAGAAAAGGGTGATGCGTGTGACATCCAAAGCCCCTCATTGCCTTTGTATCCAGACTACGGCTGATGTCGACAGGCTCATTCTCACTCATCCTCTTGAGTGTTTAGTTTTCACGCCATCTGTGTTATAGTTTTGCTCATGAGGATGTGGGCATCTGAATATTTTAATACTTAGGTAAAATCAGTGATGCATTCACACTGATCAGAAAGGTGAAACCTCATTCATGCTGGTGATCTGAGCTTAAAAGCCAGATGAAAAATCACGGTGGGAAATCAGATCAGCCCATCTCTAAAAGGGCTGTGTGCATGGGACCCAAATAACTAGTCTGAACACAGAATTGTCTTTAGGTGACATGGGTATGATTTGAACATGTCAGGCTGGATGGTGCAAGAAGACACAGCGGAATGCACATAGTCTTACTATGTAAACTAAGTATTGGTTGGTTGCACAGCACCTGTGCCACCTTGCATGTCTGATAGCTTCTGTGTGGCATAGCAAAAACCACCTGTTCAACAGAAGTATGAGACCTTTTTGTTGGGCCAAGAAAAGCTGTGACCAGTATGGTATTGGAGCTAGCCTCTGATGGAATATTGCTTTAAAAAGACTCTCTCTGGCATTTTCTTTGATCACAGGACTGTTAACCATCCCATGTGTAGAGTGTTAGAACCACATTTCTAGATCAAGATGGGTAGCTGTGTTAGTCTGTCTGTAGAAGTAGAAAAGAGGAAGCGTCCAGGAGCACCTTAAAGACTAACAGAATATGTGGCAGGGTAGGAGCTCTTGTGAGTCACTGCTCAATTCTTCAGATGCCATTAAAAGTCTCTGAAGAAGTGAGCAGTGACTCACGAAAGCTCCTACCCTGTCACATATTTTGTTAGTTTTTAAGGTGCTCCTGGACTCTTGCTCTTTTCTACAACTACATTTGTAGTCTTTGTTTAAAATCTCCCTGCCCTAAGGAGGGGAGATCATTGACTCTGTTCTCCCAGTTACTTTCTTTTCACCTCTGTGTAGCTTTAAATCATCATTGCTCCAACGGAAACATGTGTTGATTGTTCCAGAAGTGACCAGAAGTCCCCCCAGCTTGAACTAAGAAGGCCTTGTCCCTAAATCTCATCTCTGATCAAAGAAGTAAACAATCTTCTGGTGTGCGCAGAAAGGTGATGCATGCGTCCTTTCCCTCTAATATAACCCTCTTACAGACAAAGTAACTATTCCTAATCATAGCATCTGAGTGTGGGCTTGCCAATATAGAGTACATCTTGTCCCATAGCATTGTGCTTCACAAGAAAGCATATCAATTCTTTGGACTGGCTTAAGTGCAGCTTGATTTAGGGAAGTTCAGTTTTCCTATAGTGGCATAAAGAAGGCATTTTCATATCATGAACTTTAAACTCAAAAGGGCTTTTAAAAACAACAGGAAAAGAAGCAAGAAAAAGGGGCTGCTACCTACAACAAGCTGAATACAGAGTAGGGAAGTGCCCCAAAGGACCACTGCCCAACTCTCCTAGCTGCAGCGTAGCGTTTACATGGCAGCAAACCTTCTTTGCCTTAGTAAAAATGCTTCAGTGAACAATGGCCTTACGTTTGGGCACATCACAATACACAGCCAAGGCAGCGTTTTGTTGGATTTGGTTTTAATTGTTTGGACTTTGGTTTTGTATGATTTGTGTACCGAAGCTGGGTTTTAAAAGCCTTACTTTTTATTTTTTTAATAGAAATAAAACTTTGTGGATTTATGAATGTGTATGTGTGTGTGTGTATATATATATATATGCACACACACACACACACACATACATATATATATGTATGTTTGTTTGGTGTGTGTATGTTTGTACCTATGCAAACATACACATGCCACCTGAAATATAGTATGTGCCTCATATTCAGGGGACATTCTGTTGATTGTTGTATGATTCTCTATACAACAACAGAAGCTCAGCTGGATCACTGGTTGCCCACACCAGTTGAAGTCACTGGAGTCCTCTAGTAAGGATTTCTGGACTCCTGCTGGATTTATCCTATACTATACAGATAACTTTTGGACTTGGTCAGACTGCAAACCTCTGCCATGTGGATACAGCAACCTTTCACTGAAGTTCTCTGTGGACAAATATTTTTTTTTGCTTTGCTACATAGTAAAGTCAGAGTCGCAGAGAGAGACAGGCCGTGGGCTCATTTGGAG
This sequence comes from Gekko japonicus, assembly GCF_001447785.1. Classification (NCBI taxonomy): domain Eukaryota; kingdom Metazoa; phylum Chordata; class Lepidosauria; order Squamata; family Gekkonidae; genus Gekko; species Gekko japonicus. Next base: position 769,335 of record NW_015173136.1, read on the forward strand.
CATGGATCAGTTTGGACTGTGGGTGCTTCTTTGACAACAGCAATAAATGTCAGCATTCAATCCCCTCCTTTTTTAATGTTCTAAATGCAACATTTTTTAAAGGGAAAAAAACCCTATTAGCACTGGTGAATAGGCTTACAGGGAATTTGCCATGCCGTCATTGTGCTTCGGTTTTATGAAATATTAAGATACATCTTCACACAGTGGAGAAAGAAAAACAGCATGTTCCTGGAGTTGATTGTAATTTTTCACAGAATAGCCTAGCCTCTGGCTGATCACATTGTGGTTCAAGTACACTGTCAGTCTTTATTGAACAGGACAAGGGGGCATTTGTAGGGTTTGTAGCAGTGTTTTGCAGCGTTTATGTTTTTTAATGTTAAAGAATCAAAACATGATGATGGCCAAAAAGCCTTTGGGAAACCATGAACTCTGGTAGTGTTTGTGTGTGCGTCTCTCTCTCTCTCTCTCTCCCCCTCTCTCTTTCTCTCTCTCTCTGGTAATTGCACAGGCGCAAATATATTGACATGTATACGAAGTCAGCTCTGTAGTTGGTGTTACATTTGTTCAAACTCAGCTATTACTGAGGACTGTTCCTTGACCTGAAAATTAAGAAGACTGCTGATTTGTACTCTCTCAAAATGACTTTATTGCACTATAGAGCAGCTCAGTCTCAGGAATTTACTTGTTACTTTGACTGTGTAAATAAAGCTTTCTGATTCTGTAACCTGCTCCCCGGGTACTCGCTCTTTGTTTATGCTTCCCTCTGTGTTCCCCTGACGGCCGAGACACTGTCATTAAAAAAAACCGTGCTGAAAAGACTGGAAGGTTTCCTTCATGACTAACGAGATGAATGGCCCTTTTCATTTACTCTGCCTTGGGGGATAAGTCAACAGGTATTATTGAAACACATCTATGCAATGGATATTACCTCAGAAGATTGCTACATCACCCCACCCTTGGACATTTAGAACATGTGGGTGACGCCTGATCTTGATGTGGGTGTTGGAACAGGATTGTCAAAACGTCCAGACTAGGCCTTATTCAAAATTGCCTTAGCAACTCTGTAGTAGACTGAAAACGTTCAAGTCTATCTTTAATTACTTGCACACCTGCCATTGCTATGAAGGATTGGAGACCAGGAGGATTAATGCAATCATGTAGTCAAAGTGTACAATACCTAATTAATTCACAGTACATTACCACCTGCAGGCAAGATGTCCAGCTTATGCTCATCATCAGGTAGTGAGGAGTGGGGCAAATATGGAGTCAGCTTTAACTCCTATCTTGTTTGTTGCAGTAGCGACAGAGTTGGTGACGGGGCACAGGGGATCAAGATAGCAAAGAAGATGTGGGAAAGGCCTAGGAAACTGGCAGTTACACTCTTCTAAGTGTAACTCTTGGCTAGGATGGCACTATGGGCTAGTTCTACCTGTTCAACAATTATCCTACCCTTTCTGTGAGAAACAGCAAACCAAGCTGTGATGGAACCGGGTTCCCATTTCACCTGGCTCTACAAATGGCCCTGCATACATGCACACTCTCAGCAATCTGTCTTCTCTCAGACTCAATAGCTAGTGCATGAGCCTTTCTAGGCAGGAATGAATCTGACCAGACCACTTTGTCTGCCTTCAGGGGAAAAAACACACACCAGGAACTCTAGAAACGGTGGGGTGTGTGTGTGGGGGACATTTTAAAAAAATCAAATAGCACATGGCTGCATGGAGATTGCCTACACTCTCTTTGTGGGTTCTGCAGCATTGGCCATGCTAGCAGGAGGTAGATTTGCAGGAAATTGGAAAGTTAAATACCATGAATAACTAGGTGAATACTTTAAGAGGACAACTGATCCTAATAAAGATCATAATAGGCACAACACAGTATCTGGAACCGGATACCAAAAATCCTCCTCAGCAATAAAATAGCAGGTTCAAGCTTGTGTTTCCTGGAAGATTAAATCTGCTTGCTTAAATTGAAGTTATGTGTAAAAACTCAGAGACACTTGGCTAGTGCCCTTCCCATGACATTCACACAGTATCCCTAATCAAACTCCCATTGGGCAATGCATTTATAGAGCTTAGCATACCTTCTGAGGTTAGGGTGTGGTATAGATGTGTCTTTTGTATCCAAGAAAACAAAGAGGAGACCAGAGGCATGCAAACATTTGGAAAGGATCTACAGGGAATTAAAAAGTGTATTTATACAGCAGCTGCCACAATCATGGAAAAATGGGCAGTTCATTCCTTCAGCTGCAAAATGAATCTTCAAACACTGTTCTGAAAAAGGCCGGCCAATGACGTCTGCTCAGGGAACACTTCCCTGAATGTGGCAATCTAGCAGTGCCTCTTAACCTCACTTTTCAGGCCTCATTCTCCCTACAAAAGGCCTCATTCTCCCTACATGTAACTTTAGTTGCTTAAATACTTCTTTGCTCTCCCATTCCTCTCCTTCTATGGCTCAGTTCTAACAACAAGCATATCGGGGTAAATCACTGGACTGTACCACTTCAGAGCATAGGTGCATAGGGATCTACATGACTGACTATCGGTACAGTGAAAAAACCTCATTCACAGAAAAACAGTAAGTCAAAGGAACGGGTTATAGCCCAAAGATTATGCGAGTCTCAAAATTCTCCTTAAAACCAGAGGTATATGATGGACCACATAAGACTTTTCTATGTAACTGCTGTGTGAACTACTAAGATAATTTTCTGCAACTGAGTGACTGGCTACTCCAATACCTGAATCAGACTTGGATAGTTATTAAAAGAGGGAGACCAAATAGCAACAGATTAACTCAGTGAGGTATTCATTTAGGATGTGGAATAAATATTCAGGAATCAAAATATGTGGAGGATATGGAGAAGAAAGGGAAGTGGGTGTTACAGTATAGAAAAAGTCTAGCACAACTTATCCCCGAGCAATTCCCTCTGCCTGACATCGTCCCCATAATGCGGCACTGTATGGACATATAGGGTGCATTCAAACTTTTCGACTAAGACGCAACTGTCAGTCTACAGCAAACATCGCAACCTCTAGAGCCCAGGGCTGTCATAACTCCAGTTTAAAATAAGCATTCTTGAGAGTAGAGGCAAGAGGTGTGATGGAGCCCAAGGCACAGCTGGTATTTTCTAGCGGAATTAAGAAACGCATCACCCTTAGCACCTGCATTTGTTGACTTGAAGCTCACTCATCATGACTGGATTCTGCTTCTGTGCCACCAGTGCACTGGCCTTTCTGATGTCCTTAAATAATAGCATGTTCTACTTTCTGTCTCTGATCCTATGAGAGCCAGTTTGGTGTAGTGGTTAAGTGCGCGGACTCTAATCTGGGAGAACCGGGTTTGATTCCCCACTCCTCCACTTGCACCTGCTGATGTGACCTTGGGTCAGTCACAAGCTCTGGCACAGCTGTCCTTGAAAAAGGGCAGTTTGTGTCAGAGTTCTCTCAGCCCCACCCACCTCACAGGGTGTCTGTTGTGGGGAGGGGAAGGGAAAGGAGTTTGTAAGCCGCTCTGAGACACCTTTGGGTAGTGAAGGGCGGGGTACAAATCCAATCTCTTCTCTTCTTCTTTCTCCGGTCTGCTATCATGCACCATGTGTGTGGGCACAGCCTCCCTAAGAAATTTGCAGGGTAGAAAGTGTAATAATCTCTCTCAGACAGGGACCGATAGTATCTGACTTGGTGGGGTTGTGGTTTTTACACCTCCATGAAATTTTATAAAGCACATTCATAAAGGGACTTTTAAACATACGCAGAGGACCATGACTCCCCCTGATAAACACCAGCTATTCTAGATATCTAGTACATTTTTATCCCACCTTTACTCAAAGGTTTAAGATGGCATACATGGTCCCCCCCCCCTTATTGTCTACACGCTTAAAGATAGGAACAGCTTCCTCGTGGGACATGAACATCCAGATAAAGTTGAGCCCGAGTATCTCATTTAGTAGTTAAACCGTACAACATGGCATAAGTTTTTTAATTCAATTCTAAGGGGACCCAGACACTTCCGCTGCTCAAATCCCAAATGTGTCGAAGCATTTAAAATACTGGGAAATTCTTGGTCCTGGTGGCATGTGCTTTTTCTGTAGGCAGTGATACTATTCTGTAGGCAGTGATACTATTAGCTTAGTGGATCAGGCAATCCTAACCTATACCAGAGCTTTTTAACAGGTTCATTTTGTGCTCTGGTGTAGTGTTTAGGAGCACAGACTCTGACCTGGGAGAACCAGTTTTGATTCCCCACTCCTCCACATGCAGCTGCTAGTGTGACCTTGGGTCAGTCATAAGTTCCTTCAGAGTTATTCTCTCAAGGGCAGTTCTCCAGAGAGCTCTCCTCAGCCTCACCTACCTCACAGGGTGTCTGTTGTGGGGAGGGAAGGGAAAGGGCTTGTAAGCCACTCTGCGACTCCTTCGGGTAGTGAAAAGCGGGGTATAAATCCAATCTCCTCTTTTTCTTTGTAGAGCTACTCAAAATTGTTGGTGGGCAGATTTTCTTTTCTGTATCATGTAGCGAGATGCCCTTTCCCTTTCTTTAAACAAAAAACAACAAAAAAAACCACACCAAATGGTGAGCCTTCTGCAGTCCAACTCCATCTCTTATTCCATCGTTGCTATCTCTAACTGAGAACTAACTGGCAAAAGAGTCTATCATCACCACACACCCACTAGCCCATAAAAAGCTATTGCAAGAATCAATTCTTGCTCCCACAGGTCCAACTTCATTCCATGAAAAGAGAAGTGCTTTGAAAGAAAGAATAAAAATATCCTTGGCAAACAGAGAGATGGAAAACACATTTAAGAAGCCTTAAAACATTAAAAATGTATGTGTGCAAACAGCTCAAGGAACAGAAGAAAATGAGCAGATGTCTGAATGACCTCTCACACTGGGTAGAGGGTATGCCAAAAAAAGGATCCCATAATGAGTGGAATAATCAGATCATCTTCTTTTCATTACTGGCTGTTAATACTGTGCTCAAATAAATCCTATTATTTACTGTGTACAGAACTGGAAATAGAGGGCAACTTCATTCAGAGGATCTTTCCATGATCCTAGTTTGGCATCCCTTCTGATGGTACCAATTTACCCAATAGAACACGGCTCTCAAGTTAAAAGTATATCGGACTAACCAATCCAAAGAAGTCTGATTGAGAGAGGAAGTGATCCTATGAGAAAGGTCTAGGCTCAGGCCTGTAGCCAGGATATTTTTTTTGTTGGGGGGCAACAAGGGGGCAGTTTGGTGCAGTGGAGCTGACTCCTGAGGAAGCTGGCTCGGATCCCCGCTCTTGCTCTCACCTTGCCGAAGAAAGGCACCATCACAGTGTTGGTAGCATCCTCTCCAGGGGTGCTCTCATGCCCTAATTCTGGTCACCTGACCTCTGCAGGTAGAACCCAACTGCCTCTGTAGGTTGCAAGGCCACAGGCTGGAGACCCAGCGGGGGAGGCCTTGGTTGCCTCTGGCGGCAGAGGGAAGGGCACACGCCACCCGTCACCTGTGCTCCCCAGTAGCAAGCGGCGTGTGGGCTGAGATGTGCTTCCCCCTCCCTGGACAAGCCAGACGGGTGCCTTGTCAAGCGCCTCCCGCTCGTGCAGGTGACCCAGGCCAAGCCAGCCTTTGTCCCTCCCTCCGTTGTGGCTGCACCTGCACTAGATGTTGGCCAGTGGCCACCCGTGTCTGCCTCCCCTGCTTCTCCCCCACGTTCACGAGGCTCCGGCCTGGCTCGCGTCTTGCTGAGCACGGGGGGGGGGGGAGAGAAGGCACAGCTGGTTAGTGAGGAGGCAGGGCACATTTGGGAGGGGGTGTCGCCCTCGTATCCCCCCCCCATGGCTATGGTCCTGTCAAGGCCCCATGCTTATAACACAGAGAATAGAGATGGCCAACATTGGCTCTGAGATTGTCCTGAGCTATCTATATTCATAAGTAAAAAAGGTAAAGGTTCCCTTGCTCGAAAGCCAGTCAAATCCGACTCTAGGGTTGCGGTGCTCATCTCCGTTTCAAAGCCGAAGAGCCAGCACTGTCCGAAGACGTTTCTGTGGTCATGTGGCCGGCATGACTATACACCAAGGTGCACAGAAGAATTCAAATCAATCACAAACATTTGTGCTCCTTAGTGACCTGCCCACAATTCACTTTTGAAAACCTGCCATTGCCCTTGATGTATGTCCATTAAAAAAAAATAAAAAAAAATTCTAGGGCTATTTTGGGTGTAGGTATTTCCTCCCATCCCTAGGATTTCCATTCCAATGCTGTGTATTTGGATGTGGTAATGCAAAATGAAAAATCTATCCAAAGCGATGGAACCTAACATGGAAATATACTCAGGAAAAGCTCCTTACTACTTTAAGTCGATGCAGCCAGCATAGGCCAAGCATTGGTCCAGCAGTGACAGGCACCAGGAGCAAAAACCTGGACTACAGAGACAATGGCAGTTGGGGAGGGTGGCAGGCCCTGTAACAGGTCAATGCCTGAGCGACACAGGGCACCCAGCTCACTACATGCTTAACAACAACAATAAACTGAAGCTTGCAAGTCCACACAGGTGAGAACAGGCTGTAAGGGAGTATTCCTTGTACACACTCATGCAACTTAACTTACATTGTGCAGGCTAAGGGGAATCACAGGCAACACTGCCAGAAACTAATAAATCAAACACTTTATTGATTAATACAGCTCATTAAAAAATACAGCTCTAATTAGTGTGAGGTCAATACCATTGTTCCTTGACTTTATGGTATGGCAGCATTACACACAGGAAGCATATAATAATGTAAAATACAGAACCAAGTTGATACAATGGGTATGCAAACCGATTGGGCACTCCCCCTAAATACTAATATCTAAATTTTCAATCCACTCAATCGCAGCTGGGGAGAGTTCAAAGAGCTCCACCACATCTCCCTGGAAAGCATGACGCTCATATTCCTGTGACAGATGGGAAATAGTTTGGCAGGCTGCACCACAGTCGCATTCCGTTCCTGGTATTTTGCCCCATTTAAACAACAGGTCTGCACAGCTGCCAAAGCCTATTTGTATTCCATTAGTCCTCTTCCATACTTTATGTGGCAAGTCAATCCTGCAGGCCTCTTGTTGGTGTTTATCAGGTTATGGATATTGGGTGGAACTGGTTGCATCAATGTTTGCAACCATTCCTTCCCTGGACTGAAATTTTGTAATTGCAGGATTTGTGCAGATCTTATTGCTGGGTGCTGGGATCTTAGTCTGGATAGGCCCGCGTCAGCCATGTCTTTGTGGATAGGCAACTGTTTTCAATTATCTTTCTATATTCTACAGTAAGAAAGAAGAGCATCTTGTCTTCAGAGATGTGGGGGAGTGATGTGGCACAAACCAACAGATAAAGAACTGTCACAAATAATTTAGGGATCATTATGGCTGAAAATCTGAACCCAGAGTTAAACTCTAGAGATTCAGCACAAAGATACTCCACAATTATGTGCAACAAGGGATACGATGGAAATACTTTCTGCAGAAAGTATTCACAGCTCAACTTAAAAATGGTATCTTCCCTTTAAGAAGGAGAGTGCTGCCCTGGGTTCAGTGCGCATGACAGATGCCTTAAGACTTGGGTGCTGCCTACAAATCACTAATGCTTCTGCACAGATCTAGTTTTCGCTGAAGTGACAAACTAGTGTCTGAGCTGGAGCTCCTTGCACCAATGCAGGTTCACATGAATTAATGGTCCTGAATATTTAACAATCAATCGATTGATCAATCCACCAGTCAGAAAGCAGAATAACCCATACACAAGCCCTGTTCACATGTTACAATGAGTGCATGTACATCCTGCATGAACATACATACATTTGCTTGTTAGAAAGAGCATACCTGCGTTCACTTTACAAATGAAATCACAGGCTATTACCTGGATAAATGTGTGGTTTTGGTCACATATTCAGTTGTACGTGTGTAGAATGCAACATTGTGATATGGTTAAATGCATCACAACACAGAATCCACACATTCCAAAATGTGTATAAAGGTTCTCATGACGAGGTCTACCATTCTATACAGGCTCAGAGGTTACAAAGTGCCATTTACTGCCTAGCAGGAGGGAAGGAGAAAAAAGGGGTATACATGACTTACATGCCAAGCATGAAGCTATCCGGTACCATATAAATGCAAATGGGTCTAGCCAGGAGAAGGACAATAGGCAACATCACACCTTGCCAATAGTTACACCTAAAGCTACAGGGCTTGGGAGACCAAAAGGCAAGAAGAGTTCTTCCTTCTGGGACAGGTAAAGAAAGAGGGTATGGAGATGGCAGGATTATACAACCCCTGGACACAAGGAAGAGGCTCTCTTAACCACTTAGACCATCTTGCCACTTTGACTGCACATGAACACATGAAGCTGCCTTATACCGAATCAAACCTTTTGTCCATCAAAGTCAGCATTGTCTTCTCACACTGGCAGCAGCTCTCCAGAGTCTCAGTTAGAGGTTTTTCACATTACCTACCACCTAATCTTTTTTTTTAACTGAAGAGGCTGGGGATTAAATCCTAGACCTTCTGCACGTCAAGCATCCTCCTGTGTGGCGGATAATATAGAGGGAGAACTCCAAATGCTGGAATGAGGTAATGGACTATTTGTAAATAATTACAGTGAAAGCACATTCATCTGTTTGTAAAAAAGAAAAAAGAAAAATCCAACATGTGTTCACTTTGTAATTGAAACCAGGGTCCTGTACCTGGATAAATGCGGGGTTTGTATCACATGTTTGGGTGTACGTGCATTGAGTATAACATGAGAAGTGCTCACTGCATGTGTAAAAAATAATCAAGTGTGCCCTGTACATGCACTGTATATGTGTTCACTGTAACCTGTGAACAGGGCTACAGGTATACCACCTCAGGATCGATACCAAATATTGGTGGTTCCATGTATTCTTTTCCTTCTAAAATAACAGGTACATGGATTCCCAGTTTTAACTAGGACTGGTGTGCGTGTGTGTGCGTGGGAAGAAGCTGTTAATCCTTGTGTCATTTTCCTGACCTGAAATGGCCCACAGAGCTGCTATTTGCCTCATGAAGCAAATATACAAGCAACATATGCAGAGTGCCTGCACAGTTTCCCCAATGACACAAACAGTAACTCCTCAAGAGTCCATTTCAGGTCAGGAAAGCAGAGGTTGAATAAATAATCCATTTCTCCTTTCCCACATGGTCCTCTAATCTGAATCAGGGCCCTGCTTGGTTTTTTTTTTTTAATGCATGAATGATCCAGGCACATTCCCAGCACCACATGTAGTCTAGATGATTCCTTTGATACTGTGTGCATGCATCTAGGGCAGAATTTGTACATGGAACTGTGATTTTTAGTCATTCGTTGATGGACTTTCTGTATGAAAGACAGAAAAGGCAATCTCTAAATTTCTTGTAATAGGATTCTGAATCATTTGATGATGGTGCAGGAAGTTGGTTTCACAACTGCATTTCAGTGTTCCTACGCTTTACCATGCACCTGTGATTTCAGTCTATGTGTCTGTGAGTGTGGGGTGAAGAGTCACTTTTCTACTTCAGCATTTCTGTTGATTTTCACTTAACATGTCATAATGGGGTGAAGAGTCACTTTTCTACTTCAGAATTTCTGTTGATTTTTGCTTAACATGCCAAGAACTGGATGACATGGCAAAAAGGACTGATGTTATTGCAATCTGTTGCTAAAGTTTGTTAAACGGTTGTATTTATTATTTATTATCTTGCTAATACAAGACAACTTTGGAGCAATGAGTACATAGTAGGGCATGGTTGTTTAGTTCTGAAATTGCGAAACCCAACACCACCACTTTCAGGTTGGCTTCCAGCCACTATAAGATAGTTCTCAATCTGTAAGGCTATTCTTAGAAGAGCAAAACAATGTGATTAGACAGCAGCAGTCCAGTCATGGAAGCCTAACTCTCCACCCAGACAAGAAAGCCATACACAAATGTCTGCATTTCTCAAAGTAAAGGTGAACAGAATTTGTGTCATTGACCGGATGGCATCTGTGGAAAAATATAGAATTCCCTTCTTCAAAAGTTCTGGTTGGTGACCTCAGCCTAGTTCCTTCCCAGGGTCATGCCAGAGGCACGCCAAACAAAAATAGTCCCAGACTAGTACCTGGAGCAGCTCCAAAACCACTTATTCAGTTATCTGAGAACAAGCGTTACTTTTAGAGTGAAGACTGACATAATAAAGAAGAGAGCCCACAGTGAGTCTCTGGGATGTAAGGTGAGCCCAGATTCTCAACTGAAAGGACAGATGTGTATACCAACGAAGACAGGCCTAGCCTAGCTGTCCATCTCATCCTACTTCATGCATCAGGCAAGAATGTCTTTTTTCAAAATCTCTTTATGTACATTTATATATGTGTCCGTTTGTTTGATGCCTTTTTAAAGGGAAAAAAAATGTCCTGGGGCTGGGAGAGAGATTTCTTGCAGAAGTTACAGAATGACAGCTGTTAGACATTCGGTACTAGATTTTTGCTTCAGACTTACAAGTTCCACCCCCTCCCCTCTGCTCAGCCTTGGAGAAGGAAGGTACGGTAGGAGTTAGGGTAATAAGGCCACTTCGAAAGAGGCCCTGCTGCTCTACAAATGTTAAATCTGTCTTCACTCTTGGGATACTGCTTTTCCAACTGAAGGAAACCATAAGAGCAGAGGGAAAAGAATACAATCTTGGTATCTACATACAAGGATCTAAGGATTGGCTTGTTCTGCATTAATCTGCACTGCTTTAACACAGTGACAACACCTCTGTTAACTTTTTTCCCAAGGAAACGGGGAAAATCCAGCTCAGGAACCAGATCTCAGCCCAACTGGTACAGGGCATGGATGTTTAAGCACTGATAAGGGATGGTTTTATATACCCCAAACAGATAATTAAGATTCAAAAGATTCTGAGGTGTCGTAAGTATGCACTAGACGTCATCTTTTTCTTTTGTTCCGGTTAATATTTCACTTCAGTTACTTGCAATTACAAGGTGTTTTTTTTTTAAAAGGCTTCTGAGGCACACTGGCAGTTCCACTGTTTGCTACATAATTAATTGTGACTGCATACAACTGGGTAATGATATGGAAGCGAACTGAATGGAGACGAACACAGTAAAAAATCAGCCGTCTTTCTGATCACTCGTCTTCTGAGATCCAGTTTACTTGTGCAGTTGCTTTAGAATAACCTCCACTGCTTCTGCCAGGTTGTCCACATAACCATCTGCCTTCACTTGGGGATGTTGCTCATCACAAGGCCTACAAAGGAGAAACAAAAGGACAAAATCACTGGGAAGCATCAGGAATGTCCTCCCACCAGGGGTGTATAAAAGAATGTTGGGCAATAGCATTATTTGCATGAGGTAACCAGAGTTCCTAGAACTGATTCACTCAGTTTGGTTTCCATCCCAAATTTCAGGCACAGGATTTCAAAGACCATTATAATACATAAAGCCCTGACCTGGATAGCTCAGGCTCGCCCCATCTCGTCAGATCTCAGAAGCTAAGCAGGGTCGGCCCTGATCAGTATTTGGATGGAAGGCCTCCAAGGAGTAACAGAGGCATGATGCAGAGGCGGGCAATGGCAAACCACCTCTGAACGTCTCTTGCCTTGGAAACCCTACGGGGTCCCCATGAGTCAGCTGTGACTCAACAGCACTTTCCACTACCATAGTGTCTGAACAGAATAATCATAATTGCAGTCAGCAGCAATTCCTATAATTTTTATCAATAATTGCTTTACTTGCTTGACTCTACTGGGATTTCATGTGTGGACAATGTATTCTATGAACTGGTCCCAGGTGCTCTCAGTTCAATGGGTTGCATCCTATAAATGAGGTATAGGGCAGAGCTCCACCAGTGTTCCCTCTAAGATGAGTTAGTGTGAGCTAGCTCACAGTTTTTTAGCTTCCAGCTCACACATTTTTGTCTTAGCTCAGGAAGGAGGGCTCCAAAGCAAACTAATTTATGCAGTAGCCAAATCACTTGCTCACAACTTTAATGCCAGTGGCTCACAAAGTAGAATTGTGGCTCACAAGACTCCACAGCTTAGAGGGAGCATTGATCTCCTCCCTTTGGCAGCTCTCTGTGATGCCCAAAAAAGTGATGGTGAGGATCAGAGACCCCTTATGAACAAAGTGCCCCAAGGCAGAGGGAGCTGAAGTGAAGAAGAGTTGCCGAGCAAAATAGCCCACCGTTCCCCTTCCATCTGTGGAGGAAGTCAGAAGAGACAGCTCTCCACTTGCGGAAGACAGTGGGGTGATTTTGCATCTTGTAGTCTTGGTCAGTCCATGCCCTTCTGCACCTCATTTGTCTCAGAAGATCAGAGGTACATTTTGGCCGGCAGCTAAAATATGTCAGTCGTCAAGAGTTTTGAGGGTTCTCAAGATGGGGATCACCCCTTAGGAAATCAGGGATCCCAGAACAGATGTGAAAACAGAACTCCTATTGGTCTTCATTTTTTTCTGACAGTGTAAAGGGTATTTCCTTAACCTGTGAAGATACATTTATCAGGATATGTATGGGGTCTACAGCTATCACTTGCAGGAGTCAGTAAACACTTATTTGAACAAGTCATATGTTTCACTTCCTGAGGCAGGTCCCCAGTGGCTTCCTTCTTTCTGATCGTATTTCCAAAGTCCTCTTACTTTCTTAAGTGAATTAAATTCCTTACAAAGCCCCTCAGAAGGCTCTGGGTAGTCCATATATGATAAACAAAAATATTGACTGCCAGAAGCTGATATCTAGCTTTGAAAAAGCCAAAGGAACACTATGCTGAGTTTTGTTTTGAGGGTGCGTTGATCTTGTCACCACTGTATTTGACGTAAAGAAACAGAACATTCTAGCATCTCTTCTTCTCTTTGCCTCAGGACTAATTAGCAGCTCACATGAGTGGTCTATTCACATAAGTAGTGCAAATTGGGAGGAGGGAACTCACACAACACCCCAGCAGAAACATCTGAGAGTCAAGATATCATCCCCTGTTCGCTGAAGATGTTTTCTTAATAGTGTCTGGTTCCCTCCTCACAAGTTACATTGTTCACACAAGTAAATCACTTCTAAATAAATAGCTAAACAGCTGACTGAAAACAGTCTGGGCCTCCTAATCTTCCTGTTTTTAAAGCTTGATCATAATTATAGTACTGCACAAGAAATTAAAGAACTGAATAAGGCTACTACTCTGCAATTTACTTGGGAACAAGAAAGTTGTAAGCCTAAACATACCAGCTAGTTAAACCCCACAGGTCCTGTCATCAAGAGAATCTCTAGCCTAAAGACACATAGTTTTTCAAGAGATTACGATGGTTTCAAAGAGAAAGCACTGCTTTTGAACACTTCACAATTTCTCCTCTTGTAAAAGCTTTTCCAGGGAGACAATAGTGTTATAAAGACATGCGCAAATGCCCTGATGTTTACAAGTTGTAAAATGCATATAATTAATGTACTACAAGTAGGGGATCGGCAAGATTTGTGAGTGCAGAGATACCATCCTTTTCTACACATCTGCTCAGCCTCTGGGCTGCTCACCGCTTGTCTGCTTGGCTCACAATGGGGGGGGGGAAGTAGCTCCTGTTCTCCTGCCTGCCCGCAGTGCTGCTGCCTTTGCTCACCTGGCTCATGAGACAGCAGGGGGAGGTAGCTCCTCCTCCCTCCCCTCCCCCAGGGTCTCCCATGTGTAACCATCCAGGCCAGGCCAGGCCAGGCATGGCCCTCCATCACCTGCTTCTGCCATGAGAACAGTGAATGGATCTGTGCTCAGTCCAGGGTCACCCAGTGTGGGGGCAGCCAGCCCTACACCTGTATGTTTATCGTGGGTGAAAACAGGACTACATTATCTGCATTTGCACAGACAACTCTTCTCCACTTTGGGGTTTTTTGGGGGGAACCCTCCATTTTTTATAAGTTTGAGGTTTTTCTGCAAACCTGGGTCATTCTCCAAGTTTGTAGACAGCTCTCTTCATAAACCTAACCTATGGGTTTAACGTTCTGTATCTATGGCCATGTTCAGAATTAGATATAGGAGGTGTCAGAAAGAACATAATACATAAAGAAAATTACAGAAACTGTCTGAAGGTTTCATTCTAGTAACTTAACACCTTGAAGTTTCAGGCGCTCCAGTGCCCACATGGTGCTCCATGGAGTGCACAGAAATGCACATGTCCCCCCCACTAAAAAGGAATGCTGAAGGGTGTATATAGAAGCTGTGTGAGTTCTAGACTGGGTGTACTGTATTTAAATGCAGCTCTGCCTCACAATAGTGTCCCTGAAGGAATGGCTTTGGAGACAGATGACTGTAGCAAATACTCATATCCTAATATCTTTAACCTTGAGCTCAGACTGTTTCATTATTGTTGATATACAGGCCCATCTGGTAATCTGTTGTTTGTTTTGCAGTTTCCTTTGTAGAGCTCAAAAATAAAACCTAGTGTTCAAAGGAATGTGTTTTCTTTCCTTTTTACCCATCAGAGTTTAGTGATCTGCCAGAACCCCACAAGCTAATGACAAGAATGATGGTTCCCATACCAGTGGTATTTTATTTTTTTAATTCAGTGGGAAGTACATTGCTGTTGCCATATCAAAACAGTTGTGCTCTCTCACAGCAGGAAACAAAATCCAAGACTTTAATAGCTTCCCTCCCCCAATTTCAAACTCCATCAATAACATTTCTACCAAAGCAAATGTTTATATCATACACAAGCTACTCTCCTGGAGACAGCTGGATGTGGCAAACTTGTTGAATGGCAGGTTCACACATAATAAGGAAAGAAGACACATCACTCTCAAGTTGTATACTGATATAATAATCATCTTGGCCATTACCCTGATAGCATATAATAATTAATTACAAACTTTTCACAAGATAATAATGATTTGGGGAAATGACGATACTCAGCCTTCCCCATCCATAATAACGGCACATTATTTAGACCATTATGAGAATGTCGGTAAAGGGACTATGTGACCTGGGGCCTTGGGGAGGGCAGTGGAGGAGAGGAGGAAGAGATTGGATTTATACCCTGCCCTTCACTCAGAGTAGCTTACAAACTCCTTTCCCTTCCCCTACCCATAACAGACAGCCTGTGAGGTAGGTGGGGCTGAGAGAGCCCTTGAGACAACAGCTCTTACAGAACTATGGCTTGCCCAAGGTCATTCAGCAGCTGTAAGTGGAGGAGTGGGGAATCAAACTCAGTTCTCCCAGATTAGAGTCTGTGCACTTAACCACTACACCAAACTGGCTCTGTATGGGACTTGAAAGTATGGGTCTTGAAAGTATGGGTCTTGAAAGTATGGAATATGGGACTTGAAAGGCCAGCACTTGAACAAAGGCTGGGCATGGGCAGGGCATGGGCGGGGTTCCATCCTTCTCCCTCAAAGATGACACTTACAAGGGACAGTGCAATCCATGGGTTTATTGCTAGCAGTCATAGGTACAGTCTGCAATGGGGAATGCTCAGCCCAGAGATGTCCAGCTCCACAGAATCTTCCCTTTAAGACCCCAGCCTAATAACTGGGCCCACCACCGGAGCCTGTGGCCCCAGTATACCTTAGCCATAAAGGCATCCCCTCTCTATGGACTACGGCCACATACACCAGCCACCCCTGCTCCGTCCACTGTCTCCCATGGCCTTTGTATGCCATCACCTTTGGTCTGCTACTTTTCAGTGTTCCCCACTCTCCCAGTGGTCTTGGGGCCCTCCAGGCACCACAGAATATGCAGTGTTGTATCACTACAGGCCCAAGAGCATCATCAAAATTTACACAGCCTGGCTTTCCATCAGTAGGAGCAAGTACAGAGTCAACTATTTTCAGACATACAATTTGAATGACTTTTGAAATATATTTATTAACAGGACTCCTGAGTACAATTATGGCGCTCACATGACACATGATCACACATCACATGGTAAGGAGCCATTCCCTCCTGTTTATTCACTCCCTGCCCTGCCTAATTGAAGGAAAAATCCTTGCTGTTTAATGAAAACATTTTCACGGGGTCTTATTTCTTGCCAGGCAGGACCAATAATTTAATTCCATTTACAAGCATTGCATTCTTCCTGAAGCAACATAATTTAAATTGCAGAAAGGTGTGCCTCTGGTCTTTGGACAACAGCCAAAACCCATCTAACGAACAAGTCTGCAGAAAATATCCCTGTATTTGCAGTCATGTAAAAAAGGTAATCAAGTTCTTCATTCTTTGAGATAATTTACTGCACTCCTAATTTGCTCATAGTGTCATCCTAATTAAATCCTAAGGCCAGTTCGGGCAGTATTTATTTTTTGAACCATTGACACCTTCAGTTCCAAACTCTGTATTGCAGTGTCACTTTTGAATACTTAGTACATTTCCTTAGGGGGGAAAAAACATAGACATTGAGTCTGTGGAACAGCAATTTCAGGAGTTAAATTGTGGCTTTGGATGTGAATGATATGCAAAGATAAAAGGAGTCCATCCTCCCTGTGGGGAGAGCTGTGTGTGCTGAACCCTCAAAGGGCACGCATGCATCTCCCTGCTGTGGGTATATGCAACCCTCCACTTTGGATGTTAATGATATGCAGGGATACAATGCTTCCTGTATTCATGCAAGTCATCAATGCCTGAAAAGTGCTCTTGGAATTCAGAAATGATTGACATGACTGTTAAGATTTGTATGCCGACACAGGCATAGTGATCCCTTGCCCACAAGGGCTTGCCCTTTAGTTGCTTTTCTCTCTTTGAGCCTTAATATTTTTGCAACAGATAACAGTCTTAGTATCTCAGGCAACTGTGCCTTTTAAGGATAAAGTGTTGATTAAAAAAACAGAAAAACAGAATGTAATAGAAGAAGAAGAAGAGACTGGATTTATACCCCGCCCTTCACTACCCAAAGGAGTCTCAGAGCGGCTTACAAACTCCTTTCCCTTCCCCTCCCCACAACAGACACCCTGTGAGGTAGGTGGGGCTGAGAGAGAACAGACACCCTGTGAGGTAGGTGGGGCTGAGAGAGCTCTGGCAGAAACTGCTCTTTTTCAAGAACAGCTGTGCCAGAACTATGGCTTGCCGCTTGCCCAAGGTCATCCAGCCAGGTGCAAGTGGAGGAGTGGGGAATCAAACCCGGTTCTCCCAGATTAGAGTCTTAACCACTACACCAAACTGTAATAGTCTGCATTGATCAAAGTGCATGTACAAAAAATATGCTGCCTAATGTATTAGTAGTTTGCTGTTGTATACACTTTCTTTTCTTGTATAGTGTGAAAGAAATCATCATTAGGTAGGCATAACAACATATTCTATGCTATATTCTATGCTACGGGAGGAAGACAAAATGTATACTTGTATTAACAATCTTCAGCTACAGCTAATGATTGCTAACTTTTTTTGCTTGTTATGTTGATGAAGGCTTGAAATACAGGTACTGCTCTGAGAGAAGCCGTACAAACTGGCTCATGTAAAAAGAACCTGGACTCAGGTGTTTTAAGTCGTATCTGTTAATATCCTGTTGTAGCGAAAGATCACTTCCACTTGCCTACGATATACATCCACATGTGACATAGGCACATTTTACAATAGATGGATGGAGCAGCCCACAAGCAGGTTTCTTCCAGAGACACAGGAGCCACCAGAAAAGCAAAAGAATTGTTTCCTTCATAGAGAAATTAATAAACACAATAAATGTCAGGAAATGCTTGTCTGGAGCTCAGTTTTCCTACTGCTGTTTCATCCCACTGTCAGTCAGCATACTGTTCATATATACAATGCATCAGTAAACAAGAGAAAAGCACGTCAAAAGCCAGAAGGCTTTAAAATATTAGTTTTCGAATATTTCCATCCCACTTACAAGAATCACCAAAGCACCCAACAACATTTAAAAAACAAACAAAGGTAACCTATAAATTACCTGCTGTGAAGTTAGAGCAAACACCAATCTTAGCTACAACAGACAGCTCTTGTATCAGAGATCTGAAAAGAAGCATCCGTTCAGACCAGACTTCTTTAAAAGCTGCGTTTTAAATGTCCATTTAAGAAATGAATCATGAAAGAGACAAGTGGATTTCCCTAGACAGGGAGTTTCATAATTGTGGTGTGACCACTAAGAAGGCCCTCTCATGGGCTCCATTCACTTGAGCCACAGACAAATGCAAGAAGCACAGAAGGATCCCCAGTAATTGGTTTGAGAGCCCAAGCAGGCACAAATTAGAGAGCCACCACCAGTGTATTCTTTGGCCTATAAACTCTTACGAGAGTTCATGCTTGTTTTTTTATTCTGGATAGTGAAGCAGGAAACATTGAGAAATATATGGGAATCTTTCATGATAAAGAAGAAGAGGCAGAGAATTCTTTGCCAGTGCTTTGGACCACAATGCATGCAGCTGTGTACTAAGAACTCTGGGAAACGACTGGAATGAAGCTTAGTAGACAATACTGTCTTAAAAACCATGCTTCAGTTTCTTTGTTGTGGCTTTTGGTTGACGGATGACATTTAACAATACCGCTAAGTCATTAGGCCACAGCTTTTATGAACATAAAATTCACTGTGATAAAGATCATCACGGAAAGGTTTTTACTCGACCAGTTTCTACATGGAAATGTAAGTGTGGGCTGATTTTCAAAAAGCCATTCTGTCATTCAGGAGCATGGCCAGTTTCCTGCAGCAACTGGGAAGGTAGTAACTCCCAAGCTATCCCACGTGCTCTAGAATAAATTCAAAAGATTTATTAGGAGGAGAGCAAGGTAAACAGTGAACAACTTGGCTCTTGTTCGGCTGTCATATATTAGTGTCTTTATGACTACTGCCACAATCCTATGCCTTCTTACTTGTAAGTCTACTTGAACTCTGTTGATCTAAATGTGCATAATTGTTCATGGGAGAGAGTAGAACATCAGCCTTTTACATTTTTTTTTACTATAATAGGTTTCTAGTTTTCTTCTGTCCGTTCTATTACTACACATACACAATAGTAAGGCAAAAGAAAAAGATTAATTTTATGTCTTTAAAAGAGATCCAGAGTGATGTAGTGCTTAGAAAGCTGGATTATGACTGAGAAGACCCAGGGTTCAACTAGACTTTACGGTTTCCCAGGGGACAACCTGGGCACGGTACCACCATTTTAGAGCTGAATATGGGTCATTTAAAAATGTCACAAGAGTAGAGATGCCACTCTTCAGGTGAGACCTGGGGGTCCCGGAATTACAGTTCATCTCCAGACTACAGAGATCAGTTCCCTTGGAGAAAATGGATGCTTTGAAGCGTGGACTGTATGGCATTGTACCCCACTGGGTTCCCTGTCCTCCCCAGGCTCCATCTGCAAATCTCTAGGAGTTTCCCAACCTGGATCTGGCAAGCCCCATCCCCTGTCAGTGACCGGGGGGGACCTGGCAACCTCACAGAAGGGCTTGATGCTGAATGGGCCAGAAGCACAGTGGGACCAGCCCCCACCCCCGGCTGTTTTGGCACTTTGCCCAGGGCCAGTGTGCCCAGTCCCACTATGTTAAAAGCCCAAAGAGGGCTGGGCCATTGGGCATTTTTAAATGGCCTGCACTTGGCTCTCCATGGGTCCACTGTAGCATTGACTTGGTTCCCCAGGTTCTGCTGTGAAGCTCACCTTTATTCTGTCGGAGCCTAACCTGCCTCACAGGGAAGGGGACTATGTACAATGCCCTTGTGGAAAGTTTAGAAGAAAAACCACAAAAACAAATAAAAGCTGTATAACTAGCAGAAACAACTGGTTAAACTCTCTTCATTACCTAAGCATTATAAGCTGAATTTATGACTGCTATAGAGCCTTTTAAAAGCACAAGAAGGTATGTCAGCCCATGGATAAAAAAACATTAGCCCCACTTCACTAAAGAAATCAGGAAATCTCCGTATTGCCTTATCCATTCTTCTTCTTCCTTGTAATTATTTTACTTTATTATTATTCAAGCACTTGCAGTACATATCTCTCCAGTGTCATTCCAGTCAAAGTCCACTGGTATTAATGGGTTTAGACTGGAGTTACGTTGTACTGTCAGTGCTTGATCTCTTATACGGATATCTTTAGACATGTTCTCTTGGAGAGCAAGTGCTTGATTGGCTGACATGTGTAACACATGCTGATGAGGGATGACTGAACAAACATTCATATTGCAGCATACAAGTTTGTAGAAGCGTTAATGGTAGGAGGTTTTCACAAGAACACACAAAAAAAGGAGTTGAGTGGGACCAAGAACCTGAAAAAAATTCCAAAGGCAGCAAGGCACCATGATGATTATTTGATACTTCCTGATGTGTTTTACTGATCTTCATCAAAGGAATTTGTTCAACAGTTAAACACATGTTATATCTTCTTCTTCCTGCCAACCTAGCAGTTCGAAAGCAAGAACTTGCAAGTAGATAAATAGGGACCACTTCGGTGGGAAGGTAACAGCGTTCCGTGCGCCTTGGTGCTTAGTCATGCCGGCCACATGACCACGGAAACGTCTTCGGACAGCACTGGCTCTTTGGCTTTGAAACGGAGATGAGCACCGCAACCCTAGAGTCGGATTCGACTGGCTTTCGAGCAAGGGAACCTTTACCTTTTTATATTTTCTTCTGCTAAAGGAGCTGTTTAGCTGTGCAGTCTACAATAAGCCTACACTAGAGTAACTTTGTATAGGAATGCACTAATTGCTGAACTCTCCTGATAAAGAACAGCAAAAATGCTACCATTCTCTTCTTTCTCTTCCTTTAATTTTTTTTTTTTGCAAGAGCCAGAATGTTGTGTCCAATTTATTGTAACTGAAGGTATGATAACTGTTGTTTTCCTCCTAGGTTTCATTTCCAGCTTTGCTACTCCCAAATTACAGCTGGACTCCGAACAAAACTATTTGTTATTATGTAATCCAGTCTGCCACCATCTTAAACTAAAGTAAGTCTTCCCAGAAATACGGTAACAATTACAATGTATTTTTAGTTGATATTTTCAATTATTGCTAGAGCATTTCAAATAAGTTCCCAAGGATTATAAAAAATGTATTAGGACAAAAGAGATGTTACTTGTCTAAAATTGGATAATAAGTCCAGTATGTATCATAGCTGAAATAAACATTGGTTAATGATTTTGTTTGGTAAAGAAATTTGACAACCATTAGGAAATATTTGTTACTAATATTTATTATAGCAAAAATTGACTAAATGGGGTTTTACAAAGAAATCTATATAGATAACATGGGGGAAAAGTAACACAGTTATCATAATTTCCACACAACATTTGTGATACAAGGAAGCCATCACACATTATCGTTTTAGGGACCAGGGTGACCGATGTTGTGAATGTTCTGATGAACTGAGATTATGCTCAATTGGGTGTGGCTAAACTGGCTATTTGCAAAGTAGGCTTCCCACACTTCCTGCCATGGCAAGCAGTCTCTTGTCGCTGCTCTTTGCTCCAGTAGTTGTACTGGAAGTGATATCAAAATACTCTAGGAATTCCCCACGTCCCTATGGTTTTTTACCATAGAGATTATGGAATTCCTAGAGCATCATTTGTCATTTCCACATAAAACTGGAACTGACAACACAATATTGTGTGCCTTCTCTGCCCTCACCTTATTGCCTCCTGGCACTCGTATCACACAGTGATCTTAGCTGCAAATCCAACATGTGCCACCTCACTCACAAGTTTTTATTTATTTATTTAGAGTCAGGTGGGTAGCCATGCTGGTCTACCCATCAGTCTCCAATTTTGACATAATTATTTCCTTCACTATGTTTCCCCCCGGAATTAAACCCAAACAAATGGTAACCATATACACCAGGGGTGTCAACCATAAGGCCCGGGAGCTGGAATTGGCCCATCCAGAGTTTCTATGTGGCCTGCAAGTAACTGATGGCTTCAGCATGGCAGAACAACCTTATCTGCAGCAGTCAAGTATTGTGGGAGCCTCTGCCCAGTGCTGCACTGCTTCACTCTGCCTATGTTGGTTTTCCTCTGCAACCCCCCCCCCCCCCCCCAGCCTATGGGGCCTTGCATGGAGGATACACCAACTTGGAGCTTACAAGCTGCTGTCCTTTATACAGTTTCTATCTCCGGTACCTGGCATTATGTTTTATGGAATACATGGCCTGGCCCAACAAAGTGACATTTATGTCAGATCTGGCTCTTGTAACAAATGAATTTGACACCTCTGGTTATAAACCAAGCGTATTATTCCTGTTTGGTCTTTGAATCTGTTGAAGAAGAAGAAGAAGAGGAGGAGGAGGAGGAGATTGGATTTATACCCTGCCCTTCACTACCCAAAGGAGTCTCAGAGTGGCTTACAATCTCCTTTCCCTTCCCCTCCCCAGAGAGAGCTCTTTTGAGAACTACCCTTGAGAGAACAGCTCTGAAAGAACTTGTGACTGACCCAAGGACATACCAGCAGTGGCATGTGGAGGAGTGGGGAATCAAACCCAGGTCTCCCAGATTAGAGTCCACGCTCCTAACCACTGCACCAAACTGGCTCTCATCCTCATTATGCTGTATGCTAATTTACTGCTTACCCTCTACCTATATGTATGGACTGGTAACTTCCATTTCATTGTAACTGAAGAAGCGTGCGTGCGAAAACTTTGTTGGTCTTAAAGGTACCACTGGACTTAAGGTTTTATTTATTTATTGACTGAATTTATACCCACCTTTCTCCCCAATGGGGACCCAAGGTGTTTCCAACATTCTTCCCTTCCCCATTTTATCTGCGGAACAACCCTGTGAGGTAGGTTAGGCTGACAGTGTGTGACTGGCCTAAGGTTTGCCAGCAAGCTTCCACAGCAGAGTGAAGATTTGAGCCCAGGTCTCCCACATCCTAGTCCTGTACTCTAACCACTACACCACACTGGCTCTCTCATCTCCCCATCCAAAAAAGTGGCAACTCACAACCACCGAGAGCTGCTCTCCCACTGCAAAACAGACAAAAACACAGAATCATGAAAACCTCTGTGCCAAACAGGAATAAACCGTGATAGCCTTACTACTCAACAGTACTTACAAAAACATTTTGTATCTTTTTATATTTTAAATGAACAATGCAATACATATGTCATGTGAGAATTATAAATACATTTCAGAGAAAAATACAATTTTGTTTTCAAAGCCTTACGAACATCCATCACTAGGAACAAAGTCCTTATATAGAAAGTTCATCAAATGGGAAGAGTCTTAAGGGGAAGAGGATGCATTGGTAACTAGAGACAAATGAGATCCACCCACCCATTTTTGTTTTTATTAGACAACATTCTTGAAAAAATATTTTCAATTATAAAAAATACAAAATGTTTTTGTAAGTACTGTTGAGTAGTAAGGCTATCATGGTTTATTCGTATTTGGCTCTCTCACTACAAGCATGAAAAACAGTGTCACCTTCTTCACTATGACCCATTAGTAGCCTCCTCCTTTAGGCATGTCTTACAGTTTTCAGAACCCAATGACTATCCCCACATCCTAAAGACAAGCAAATTGCTACATGCAACCATTTCTATAGATGCTAATAATTTTATTGTAATAACTTAAAAAAAAATTGTATCCCAGTTCTCTCAGAATTCAACATAAAAATTAGTAACCATTTTACAGCAAAAACAATTACACTCTATATTAATATGAACTGTTGTCATCACTGAGGAGCAATATTTTTATCAAGGTAAGACGGCATTTATACACACTCCACAATAATCCACACTGTACACCTACGAAGACTGCCACTTCTATGGCAGGCTTTTAAAAGCTTCTCTGAAAGGGCCTGAGCTACTTCCCGAATGTGGGGGTCATGTGCTGCAGGCCTCTAAAAGGACAGCATTCCACAGAATACAAGGACTACAATAAGGCCTTGCTCTGTAGTACGGAATAAAGAGGGGACTGTCCGTCTCCTCTGAAACAGGGCTTCATCTGGCCTGGGCAGTCAGACTTCTATGAGGACATCATCTCTAAGATATGCAGAACCAGGTACATAATAGCTTTATGAGTAAAATGTAGTACCAGCATTAAAGAACTAACCACCATAACTTTTGGCAAAGCACACGGCAACACCCCTAAGCAGAATTATACCCTTCTAAGTCCACTGACTTCAACCAACATGGGAGGATGTACTTCGGCTTAGCACTGCACTGTGAGTAGGGTTGCCAAGTCCTCACCTCATGAAGAGTGGGGGAGTCCAGTGCTGGTCTGGGAGTCCATGTGCGCGCGCAAAGTGCATGCGTGCCACAATTACGTCACCCGGAAGTGACGCAATCACGTCGGGCACGTTGGGGGCGGGGCCACGATCATCCGAGGAAAAACCATAGAGTTTTCCCTCGGATGATTGTGGCCCCGCCCCCAACGTGATTGTGTCACTTCCGGGTGACGTGCTGACGCCGGGCATGTCACGTGCTTTGGGGGTGGGGTTCCCCCCGGGGCTCGATCCGCCGGCGGTGAGTAACGGGCCTCTCGGGCGGGGTTTTCCCCGCCCCCTGGGGGGACTTGGCAAGCCTAGCTGTGAGTCATACGTGGTCAAAGCCTAGTTACCATTCAGAGATCAGAAAAGCCATGCTCTCCACACTCTGGGTTAAAAAAAAAGATTCTGATGGTTGCATGGAGTGCATTGAGTGATATAGCCTCAGTAACTGGAGACGTTACTGAATGGCTGTGTGTGTGTGGGTGGGTGGGGGGTTTGCTAGGTTTCATTAGCAGCAGTCCTGAACCTTCTGTGCTGACATGCACATGTTATATATTGCTTATGACAGAACGAACCTGGCAGCATCCAAATTGCAGAGAAAAGCTGTTTTGTCTGCTCATCAGTGCTGACAGGAGAAGCGACCGCCAGCTGCTTAGGCCAATGTTCTGAATGCAGGGCTTCAGAGAGGAACAGCAGAAAGGCTGCCGGGCTGGAATGAAAAGTGAAAGCTCTAATGCCACTTTTAGAAGGTCCTCCAAATTTGCCACTTCTTTTTGCTTGCATTAAGGAGAACGAGGCCACACTTACTTTGGGTTCCTTTTGAACACTCGCCTGTGGATTCACATTAATTTTAAAGCCTTTTGTTCTGTGTGAGCAGCTCTGAATTTGGGATGGGAATCTTTAAATCAATATATCATTAAATGGATACTTTATGGCATTTGAGACTCAGGACAAAGAAGTGCTATAGATGTTGGTAGAAATAAACCTCCCACACAGAACTGGCTGGGAGGACCGTGATCCAATGACTTACATGTCGCAGCACTGCTGTTCTTTGTGTGTAGCACAGCTGTTTTCAATAAAAACCACATCTCCTCCTCTCCCCCTCCCCACCCTGCAACAGCAAATGTTCGTGTTTTTCACCCTCTCTGCCAGTTAATGGGGGGGGGGGGGATCAAGGAAAGAGCTTGGCACAATATTGTTAAAATCCAAGGTTAATATCCGCCAGTCTGCTCTGTTTGATTACTAACAAACTAGGTAACCCCCCCCCCAATGACCATATTCACTGCCGTTAGAAACAATGTGAAATTACAACAGAGAATATTTTCCAGGAGCTAGACAGAAATATGTACTTTAAAGCTTCTAGGCATAAGTACAAACAAGCATCCACCTTAAATACACCTACCGAATTAACAGGTAGCAGATGGTGTACTCCTTAACACGTGACATTTGAAAAGGTTAATGTGATAGCCTTTACCAAACCGCCTGGGGGACTGCGGTGCTCAGTTTATACTGCTGATTCCAATGACTATGGGCAATTCAAGCAAGGGACTGGATTAGGCTTGCCAACCTCCAGGTGGGTCCTGGAGATCTCCCAAAATTAGAACTGGCCTCCAGGCCACAGAGATCAGTTCCGTTGGAGAAAATGGCTGCTTTAGAGGGGTGGACTCTGTGGTAATTATACCACACTGAGGTCCCTCCCCTCCACAATCCCCAGGCACTACCTTCAAAATCTCCAGGTATTTCCTAACCCAGAGTTGGCAACTAGAGGTTGAATGCACTTAAAAATAGTGTGTGTGTGTGTGTGTGTGTGTGTCAATGGGAAGACTATTACAGTGCAGTCCTAAGAACACTTCCCTGGGTTAAGAGAACCCAACAATCAACTCTGTTGAAATGTAATTTGTCACACTAGAGGATGACATGACTGTCAATGGCATATACAGGATACCATCACCACCACAAATGAATAATGTTAGAATTTTTAAGAAGGTCCCCCCCCCCAAATATGTTTAAATTTCTTTTCAGCACATTAGTCCCCCCACTGTACAGCGTGAGAGCATAATTCAAACAAAAACAGCAAAAAAGCAAGAATACAGACGGATGCAGGGCCTCTTCCATCCTTTGCACCGCCTACTACCACAACAGGGTCCCCCCACCTCTGTATTGTGAAATTCCTAGAGATCGGGGGGGGGGGGTTGAGGAGGGGACGGACCTCAGCAGGCTTTAATACTGCAGAGTCCACCCTCCAAAGCAGCCGTTTCCTGCAGGGGAACCTGATCTCTGTAGGCTGGAGATCAAGTGTCATTCCAGGAGGTTGTGTGCTTAAGTGCAACTTCCCCCAGTCTTTACATGACAAATAAGAAGATGAAAATGGAACAAGGACTTCAGGGGGAAAGGACAGCAAATTAGGCAAGTGGGTAACTACCATTCCACCCTCCTGGGCATTCCCCAGTCAAGATATCCAGGGAGACAGATTCAGTGAGTGGATCTCATTGGATACCAGCCAGTGTGCCAAAATCAGTCCTTTTCAGATGAAAAATACCTCCCATCGGTCTGTTCATTAAAGCACGTGGCCTCGCATTTGAAACAAAGAGGAGACTTTGAACATGCTGAAAAGTGCACAAGCACACCGAATGGTGTGCTGTCACAGTGGGCAGGTGAAATGGCTCATTGTTCAGCAGTACCAGACAGAAATTCTTTGGAGCTTTCGCAGTGGCCAAATAAAAATTCCACATAGTTTTTTTTGGGGGGAGGGGGGGGAGTCTTGGGCACATGGAACAGTGACAGCAGCCATACAACTGCTTTAGTAGGGGTCTGCTGAAATATCAGTGCTTTCAAATGATGTGATTTGGCACAAGTACTTCTGGAATTTAAAACCACACCAGTGTTCAGTGGAAGGCATGGCCGATCTGAGCTTCTGCCTACCATCTGAGGGCTGGAAGATATGCACCTTTCCCTCCTCTTAAGTGACTGAAAGGGAGGTTTCCACACACCTGTGCCTTTGTCCACAGCATGCCGATGTATTCCTCTACTGAACAGAACAGTCTGAAATGGTAACTCAGATCCCACTGCTCTGGAGCAACAGAAATTAAAGGAGTGAGGCAACTTCCGGATTTATGATCCAACCTTTCTGTTCCTTTAAGTCGTTTTAGAATCGAGAGGTTTAAAGAAGTAAGATGTAAAATTAAATCTGACTCTGATACTGTGGCAGGCAGATCACACCTAATTATGCAGCCGTGTAGACACAGGGAAACCTTCCTCAGCTAATGAGCAGAAATGATAGGGCAGTCAAACCCTCCCCATTCCCCTCCTCTGCTGCCTCTCTGCCTGACCTCTCCCCTTCCCCTTCCAGTCTTTTTAATTACGGGGCTGCAAACCCAGGCTGTACTCAGCACTTATTTGAACTGACCCTGTTCTACACACTTATAATGCTGCGGTAGAATTTCACTACTGGAGGTTCACTGCTGTTGAGGAGGAGGAAGCATGATGTCATTGCCCACTAGACAGGAAAGCAGTTTGTCAAAAGGAAGGTCAAGAGGAAGAAAATTTCAAAGGCATCAAAGACAGAATGAAGCATCCCGCAACCAATCAAATTAATAGATCTTTAAAATTCCCTTTCCTGGGGTTCTAACGGTTCAGGCCAAAGACCCTGGCATACAGCTAGCAGGGGTTTCTTGATTCAGGTGGGAAAAAAAATAGCAACAGGAATAGCAAGACCAAAAAAGATCCCTTAGTAGTAGCGTTAAACATTCATGAATGCAAACAGGGCAAAAAGACTCTGGCGCTGCCTTCCCTTTTTTTAAATTTTTGTGTACCTGAATTTACAAACTTTCCTCATGACTTGCGGGACAGGCTCGGCTAAAATAATGTTCAATATTCAAAGCATAAAAATAGGCAGTGTGCTGGAGGCCCGATAGGCTGCACCACCATTTTACAGTGCACAGCAGCAGCTGTGAACTGCATTGCGAAATGCACGTGCTCAAATTTGATATATGGGCTGGATACTTTGGATGTCTCTGGTGTAAAGTGAGAGTATAGCCCTGGGCGAAGTTTACAAAGGACTTGACATTTCTACCACTGGTGTGTGTGTGTGTGTGTGTGTGTGTGTATACATGCATACAGAGATGAGGACTGCCAGTTCCAGCCTGGGAAATCCCTAGAGATGTGGGGGTATTGCAAGTGGAGGGGGGAATTTGGGGAGAGATTTCACTTAGAATTTATATTGTAACACAGAGTCCACTCTCTGAAGCCACCCTTTTCTGCAGGGGAACCGATCTCTGCAGTCTGGAGATTAGTTGTAATTCCAGGGGAACTCCAGGCCAGCTCTCGGTTGGGAAATTCCTGGAGAGTTTTGGAGTAGAGCCTCGGGAGAGGACAGGCCTCATTGGCCATAGAGTCCACCTTCTAAAGCAGCCATTTTCACCAGGGGAACTGATCAATGTAACCTCGAGGCCCGCTGTAATTCCAGAAGAGCTCTAGCCACCACCTGGAGACTGGAAACCCTACGAGGCCCCACCCCAGTCCTAACACAGGCACGTGCACACATACAATATGATTGCTTGGCAAGAGTCAATAAAAAGCTCACATATCGTTCATGGTTCATTACTGAAATGTATTAATGCAGTATGGAAAAAAACCCTTTAGGGAAATTATGGATTTAACAGGCAAGCTTAACATGCCACAGCAGAAGGTCTTGATTTTGATATTCATTCATATATATATATCCAAACAAATATAACATAGTTTTAAGGGTGCTTTGACACACACTAAATTTATTTTTATTTTTATTTATTTTTTTTATTTAACCTTCGATTTCATATACCGCCATAACCCCTTGGTAGGGGGTCTCTGGGCGGTTTACATGGGGGGGTGCTAAGCACATTTCAACCTAACTTGGGGCACATTGTACTGGGAATGGGGCTGCCTACCGGCACCCAAGTGGAGGCTTTCTGGATCGGATCGGCTCTCTTCTCAGTGGTTCGTTGGCTAGCTGTTCCTCTCTGGCGCTCAGGCGGGCCGGCACACGATGCGTCCTCCTCCAACCTCGGCCACGTCCTTCTGGCTCCGCTGTGCCTGCTGATGACATCATCGCGCACCTCCACCTCTGCCTCGCCGACAGCCGCCCGATGTTGCCGCTGGCCACCAGGGATCGCTCCTCTGGCCTTGCTGCTGCCTGCTGCCGCCGCGTCGTCACGCCACGCCACCTCCACCACCGGTACATTGCTGCAGCCAATGTCCACCGCCGCCGCCATTGCCATCGCCGTTGTCGCCTCCACACGCCTCACAGGAGGAGGGTGCCCCCTACCCTTCTATGGGTAGGTACCCATTTGTCTACTCGCATTATAATTACATTTTAGCTTTCGAGCCACTGGGTGGGCGGGAGCTAGGACTAGGGTCGAGAGCTCACTTCGACCACGGTGGGTCTCGAACAGCCATAGTGGCTGCACGAGTGATATTAATGCAGGCGTTTAACTGCCTGCACCACCGCTCCCTTTCAATCCACTTTCTTTTGGGTGGGGGGTATTTTTTGTGTTTTTCATATGTGCATGGGTGTGTGTCTCTGTGTGTGAGTGTGTGTGCATCTCGAAGTCATGGCAACCTCTGGTGACTGACCCCTACTGGGTACCTGGAGGATATTGAGAGAGGTGGCTGAATAAAGCCTGCCCTCACCTCGCAAATGCTTGTATTCCAAGGAGGTCTCTCATCCAAATACTTGCTAGAGTCGACCCTGCTTAACTTCTGAGATCTGATAAGATTCGGCTGACAAGATCCGGCTTGCCTGGGCTATCCACTTTCGACCCACTTTCAATGCACTTTGCAACTGGATTTTACTGTGTGAAATGGCAAAATCCACTTGCAAACAGCTGCTGAAGTGGGCTGAAATGGCATTATTCAGCATGTGTGAAAGCCCCCTAGTCTACCAGGCCCAGTTATATAGTTTAGCATTTATGTAATGTTACTACAGGGAAAAATCCTCATATTTTAGTACAAAAGCTTAAATCAGGGAAACTTCATTGTTCCTTCCAACATAATGAGCAGGATTTCTTTCTTTGAATGAATGACTAACTTGGCACTGAAATTGTTTTTCTTTATTAAATATGCTGTTGAAGTAGATGCATTCTATAACTTTAAGAAGCAATCCTAAGCAGGTCTGCTCAGAATCTTACTCAAGTCTATTCAGTGGGGGTTACTCCAAGGAACATGTCCTTTTAATGGCTCTCTTAGCATTCCAGGCACTAGCAACAGCAAGGCAAATGTTTGCTTTAGAGAAAAGAGAAATACAGGCCCCAGTCACACGGAAGGTTTTGGCCCGGGAGAGGGACGGATCGGGGGCGCAGCAAACGGGCGCGATCTCACCGAAACATCTGGGAAGCGGCGCGCACCTGTCCCTAAACTCGGAAAACCCGCTGCAAAAAAGAACCTCCTACAGAGGAGGACTTACCTGAAGCACCACAGCAAGCATGGCCGTGGGATCGCTGCGGCGCCCGTTGTCCAGAGCAATCCAGGCTCCTGGCCGAACTGCACATGCGCACACATGCGCAGTTCAGCAGCCTCGCTCTCCCTTCAGTAGCTTCCCCCCCGGCATCTGATCGTGCCAGGGAGGAACTGCATGGCGGGGCTCAAGGGATCTATGTGATCCCGCCGCCGCATGTTTCTTTTGGTGCGGCTTTAAAAAGCCGCACTTTGGCCGTACTTCCCCCTCCCCCCGTGTGGCAGGGGCCACAGTTAACTTGATTGTTATCTGCATATAGTACAATTAGTACACTGAGCTTCATACATAGATATAAGCAAAGCAGCTTTTAATTTAAATAGTCATTACCTAGTGACAGAGCAGGGCATTACCCTTTCTAAAACCAAAGACAAGGTGGAGAATGAAAAGGAACCCTTCTCAAAGCCACTTCTTCCCCCCCAAAATTATGGCAGGCAGGATAAAACTGTTCATTCCTGTGACTCAGACTACTTCAGCATAATGTACACAAATAAGCATACTCGTAAGAAAGCCAAAACAAATCAAGCAAGTGAAAAAGAACTTTGGGGCAAGACAGCTCACAAAAGTGGCTGCCGATGTTTTCAGTCACACTGATTATTACAACCTGTACAGGTAAATATGGACAATGAAGAGATCTGACAAGAAGAAAGTCGATTCATTTGGAATGTGGTGTTGGATTTTATGGATACCACGGACCACCCAAAAGACAAATCATTGGGTTCTAGATCAAATCAATCCTGAATGCTCCCTAGAAGCTAAAACGACTAAATGGAGGCCACTGTACTTTGGTCACATTAGGAGAAGACAAGAGTCACTGGGAAAGACAATGATGCTATGAAAAGTTGAAGGCAGCAGGAAAAGAGGAAGACCCAACGTGAGATGGATGGACTCCATCAAGGAAGCCATGAGGGCCCTCAGTCTGCAAGACCTGAGCAAGGCAGTTAACCACAGGACATTTCAGAAGTCATTAATTCATAGGGTCGCCATAAGTTGGAAGTCACTTGATGGCACTTAAGACACGCGTACTTTGGCAATGTAAACTGATCCTAACTGCACAGGCAGCTGCTCTTAAAGGAGACAGTGAGCCAGTTATGAATTCAAGACAGTCCCTCTCCTTTGACCCTGCAAAATGTCCTAAGCAGGCCTGAAGCCAGTTTAGCTGCAATGGGAAGCCTAACATCCTCTTCTTAAGACCTGCTCTTTCTGCCTCCACTTGCAGAGATGAGGAGGGAGACGACTAGTCATGGGACTTTTTCACTAATACTGCCTCGCCTTTGAAATGGGCTCACCTGGTGCCTGCCAGTGCCTATCTTTCAGGTGCTGTGGCCAAAACACTCTTTTATCCAGGCTTTCTAGTAAGGAGTACCATCAGTTGTAGCTGTTTTATGGTCTCCTTCTGGCCTGAAGATTGTTTTATCAGTATCATTTTAGGCTGTTCAGTGTTTATTTTATGCTGTTTTATGCCCTGTCTTATTTTTAATGGCTCATGGGTCTTGTTTTATTATTTCCACCATGAGCCTCTTCAAGCAGGTCCCTTGTGGGGTGACATGTAAATACTGAGCCATTACTTCGAGGAGCTAGCCACTAGTCCCAGCAATCTTTGGGCCAAAACAGATGTGAATTTAAAAAAAATGTTAGTAACAGAATTGTTAAAAAATGTTAACAGCAGCCACTGGGGAGAGGCTAGAATGGGGCTATGGTGTGAAGCATAAATAAATAAGCAACAATTTCTTTAAAAATCCTTCTACTAGTTTTTAATTGTAAACTGCACATATACATATTGCAGAGGGAAAGGATTTCCGTTCTCCCATGCGCTGCAACTCTCTACTGGGGAGCCCCTTGGCTGGTATCACGATTTTAAAAACTGGAATTCCCGCTGTGCATCTTTTGTGTATGTGTCACCATCCACAATTTTAGCATCTAAAGCAGCAGCATAGCCATGCTTGTTTGGGGTTTGTTTTTCTCTCTCTAGGAAGATGCACACTGGAAAAGCTCTCACTGGTGCTTAAAAACAAATGTTCACATAAGAAAAGGAGGGGGTCATCCATAGAAGCACCTTATGGCCCAAATGGAGGTGGGGGAGAAGAGAACCAGTAGGCAGAAAGCAAAAAAATTTGGATCCAGGAAGCAATGTTCCCTCTAAGCTGTGGAGTCTTGTGAGCAAAAATTCTACTTTGTGAGCTACTGGCACTAAAGTTGTGAGCAAGCGGTTTGGCTGCTGCATCAATTGATTTGCTCTGGAGGCCTCCTTCCTGAGCGAAGACAAAAATGTGTGAGCAGGAGGCTAAAGAACTGTGAGCTAGCTCACACTAACTCAGCTTGGAGGGAACGCTGCCAGGAAGTGCCTATAAACTAAAGGAATAAATCCATTCATAGGCTTTCATTTGCATCTAAGCCACTCAAGTGTTTAACAGAGTGGGTCGGATACTCTCTGCTGTGGCTGAATTCTACACAGCCAGAGAGTGCCCAGCATCAGGGTGACAGCAAAGGCTTTAGGTCTCTGCTTCCGCTGTTTGGCTTTATTCCCAAATGGATTAAGACAAGGGGTGCACCACTGATCAGCCAGAGCCAAGTATTCTTACAGGTACCAAACCAGGAGCAGACAACTTTTTCAACCTTGAGTCTTAGTTATTTATAATACACCTTCTCAACCAAGACTTGGCATATAACTAAATGAAAAAACAATACAATAAAGGAAAACAGCATAAAATATACCACAATGCAACAAGTGGATTACAAATATTACAAAAAGGCAGTACAAACAAGATAATACATAAACAAACAGGAACAATAATTATATATTTCTGAAACCACTCACCTGAGTAACTCCATTTACCCAGACCCTGTTTCCTATACACAAATGCCCTCTTGAACAACGGTACATTCTGCAGACTGCAAATGCTTATTTAAATATCTGAGTGTTATAACTATAGCATGCATATCATTTTTGTGATGATGGCATATCTCAAACTACAATCTGTGGACATTTAACATTTTTTAAAAAAACCTTGAAATTAAAATGTTTGCAAAAATGTTAGCCTTTCAGAAATCGTCATCTGTGTCCACTGTCAACAGTAAGGCTCTAAAGACCCCAATCTGAAAGAGTTTCAAAAGCACATTTCCAGCTCCACTTTATTTTTCCATATCTGCTCAGGGACTCCATGTTATAACTGGGATTAGAGACTCAGCCATTCCTGGCTCTCAGTCTAGTATTCAGAACACTGAAAGGCTTCTGGAAGGAAATTAAGTGCCTGCCTTCCCTGGCCTGGCTTGCAGCTTTTTTCATGGTGATTAGCAACACACATGCCCGAATTATGGTCTGCACTGCATACGCACAGCATGTTGCAAAATAAACCATCCTAAAATACTGAGCAACATATAATGAGATTAGAGAGATGAGAAACTCCACGCATACTGGGGATAATTAAAATGATAATCATTGCAATGTACACTAATCTTTAAGCAGTCCCTGTACATTATGTATCCACCACCCCTGAAGCAATGACACAGGAGGAACGAGAATGGTGGGAGTGAGGAGATGTCTTACTCCTGAGAGTTTTCCTAACACCCTTTCCAAATATTTGCCTTGCCATTATCAACCATCTTGCTACGGTCTCTCGGTCCCCTCTGACAAAGTGGTCTGTTCCACACATTTCCAGAAATGTACATTTCTCAGCCATCAGTTACAACTCCTGTTCCCGAATTTTGCATTTTCATTTCCTGCTTGGATGTTTTGCTCATTGCTCTTGAAAGCAAGTAACCGAAGCAGAAGTCCATGTGGGAGAGGAGGTAGCTGTGCAAATGCCTACTCCACTGGATCGTCCAAGATGTCTAGATGTGAGGTCGGCTGTCTTGCTCTTTCTTGCAATATAAATGAGAGACACTCTTAAATCTAATCCATTTGAATGTAAGAATTTCACATTTATGGCTGCAATCTGAAGCACCATTACTCCCACAGGGCCTGTTGAAGTCAATGGGATTGATGTATGTATAACCAATGGGAAGACTGCACTAAAATCATTAGGAAGGATGCTACAAAGAGTAATATTACTTATCCCACCGGATCCATACTTTACTTCCACAAACTGCCCACCTGTGTGAGCAGCTCCAGCATCAATCTGGAGGCAAGATATCTCATAAAAGTGGCATGTGCCTGTGGGATTTAGTTTCTGCTAGCTGACATACCCCAAAGAACTCCAGATGTGTATGCTGAGAGACATGGAGACATCTGAAGAGGCAAAAGGAAAGGGGGGGGGGGGGGGGGGGGGAGAACATTAGGCACAACTACATAACCAACTGCAGAGTAAATTGAAACACCCTGTCACCATGTTCAATTCTATGTCATATTGAACTGTTTTGGTTCAAAGGCAAGAATTTTCACAACAAACCAAGACATCTCTAAGTTCTGCAGCCCCAAAAGTAACAGAAGGATACACAGCTAGAAAACTTTGCATGCAAAAAGATTTGGCCTACGATAACTGGCTACCATTTTAAAATGAACTATTTAGATATCACATTGGCCCTACCAACGCAGCAGTTCAATGAATGAAACTATATTACTTATATAGATTCTTAAGATTTTCTCATTCTAAACATCTCCAGGTGACTTTCACATCTTACACTACAGCATTTATAAAGGATCTTTCATTCCCAGGCCTGGGAACTCTGAAGCATTTCAGAGTTTGGATTCTTTAGAAATTATAATGTCAGAATGCCCTGCCTCATTTGTATGCAATCAACCCTGAAAGCTCTGCAGAGGACATAATAATGGGCACCTCCTAAGGAGCCCTATGTCAAACCTAGTGAAGCTAGATGAAACTTTGTGTAAAGAAAAAAAAAACTAATCTCTCGGGATGAGTCTTGCTGTAAAACCTAACAAAATATTGTTTCAGCTTTTAAAAATACAGATGCTAAAACCAACATGCCACACAAACCTTTACACCTACACATCTCGCAGCAGCAGTTACATGAGCTTTTCAACTTATGGAAGCCCTCTGGAACCTGAAACTTTCCTCTAGCCAAAACTTTGCATTACACAGAGCTGCATGTAACTTTCCCCTCAACTTAATTTTTTTAATTGAACAGCAGCTGTAAAAGGCTGCAATCTTAAGTGGAGGACTGGCAAGGTGGAGGGTTTCTTAGCCCTTTTCAGCATGTCACTGAGAACACGAGGGAATGATAGGTCCCTTCTCTACACTACCTACTTTTCTGTCTGTTCATTAATTCTTTTTTTTTAATGGCCCCGTTTTTAGTCTGAAGTAGAATTGCCTTGACTCAGTTTTACCACCCCACTGAGAACTAAGCCAATAACTCACCACTGTGGGAAATGGTAAAAAGTACGAATAAACCTCTAGCTACACAGCAGAGAACTTACATGAGTAAACAAGCTGTAAATCAGGAATAGCTCCCATTCAACCTTTACAATTAAGCAATGATGTTGAAGTTCATGAAGAATATAGGCTAAAGTAGCCCATGAAAAACTGTTTGACTTCCTGTGAAGCATGGAAAATGTTTCAACTAAAAAAGAAAAAAAGAGGTCCTAGCCCTCCTAAGAGGCGACTCTACACATGGACATCACCAGATGGGCAACACCGAAATCAGATTGACTATATAATTTGCAGTCAAAGATGGAGAAGCTCTATCCAGTCAGTAAAAACAAGACCTGGAGCTGACTGTGGCTCAGATCATGAGCTACTCATTGCAAAATTCAGACTTAAACGGAAGAAAATTGGGAAAACCACGAGGCCATTCAGATTTGACCTAGATCGCATCCCTGATGAATATACAGTAGAGGTGAATAATAGATTCAAGGATCTAGATTTGATAGATAGAGTGCCTGAAGAACTATGGACGGAGGTTCGTGACATTGTACAGGAGGCAGCAATCACCACCATCCCAAAGAAAAAGAAATGCAAGAAAGCAAAGTGGCTGTCTGATGAGGCTTTACAAATAGCAGAGGAAAGAAGGAAAGCGAAAGGCAAAGGCAAAAGGGAAAGATTTACCCAACTGAATTGAATGCAGACTTCCAGAGAACAGCAAGGAGAGATAAGGAGGCCTTCCTGAATGAACAATGCAAAGTAATAGAGGAAAACAATAGAATGGGAAGGACTAGAGATCTCTTCAAGAAAATTGGAGAAATAAAGGGAGCGTTCCATGCAAAGCTGGCCATGATAAAGGACAAAAACGGTAGGGACCTAACAGAAGCAGAAGAGATTAGGAAAAGATGGCAAGAATACACAGAAGAACTATACAAGAAAGACCTCGATGTCCTTGACAACCACGACGGTATAATCACTGACCTCGAGCCAGACATCCTGGAATGTGAAGTTAAATGGGCCTTAGAAAGCATTACTAACAACAAAGCTAGTGGAGGTGATGGTATCCCAGCTGAGCTATTCAAAGTCCTAAAAGATGATGCTGTTAAAGTGCTGCACTCAATTTGCCAGCAAATTTGGAAAACGCAACAGTGGCCACAGGATTGGAAAAGGTCAGTATACATTCCAATCCCAAAGAAGGGCAATGCCAAGGAATGTTCAAACTATCGCACAATTGCACTCATATCACACGCTAGCAAGGTCATGCTCAAGATCCTACAAGCTAGGCTTCAACAGTACGTGGATAGAGAACTGCCAGAAGTACAAGCTGGGTTTCGAAGAGGTAGAGGAACTAGAGATCAAATTGCCAACATTCGCTGGATTATGGAGAAAGCAAGAGAGTACCAGAAAAACATCTACTTCTGCTTCATTGACTATGCTAAAGCCTTTGACTGTGTGGATCACAACAAACTATGGCAGGTCCTTAAAGAGATGGGAGTACCAGACCACCTCACATGTCTCTTGAGAAACCTGTATAAGGGCCAAGAAGCGACAGTTAGAACCGGATACGGAACAACTGATTGGTTCAGCATAGGAAAAGGAGTACGACAAGGATGTATACTGTCACCTTGCTTATTTAATATATATGCAGAGTACATCATGCGAAATGCTGGCCTGGATGAATCACAAGCGGGAATTAAGATTGCTGGGGAAAAGATCAACAACCTCAGATATGCAGATGATACCACTCTAATGGCTGAAAGTGAAGAGGATCTAAAGAACCTCTTGCTCAGAGTAAAAGAGGAGAGCGCAAAAGTGGGCTTGAAGCTCAACATCAAAAAAACTAAGATCATGGCATCCGGCCCCATCACTCCTTGGCAAATAGAAGGGGAAGTCGTGGAAGTAGTGACAGACTTCACGTTCCTGGGATCCCAGATCACCGCAGACTGTGACTGCAGCCATGAAATTAAAAGACGCCTGCTCCTTGGGAGGAAAGCGATGGCGAACCTAAACAGCATGATAAAAAGTAGAGCATGAAATTAAAAGACTCCTGCTCCTTGGGAGGAAAGCGATGGCGAACCTAAACAGCATGATAAAAAGTAGAGACATCACCCTGCCAACAAAAGTCCGCATGGTCAAAGCAATGGTATTCCCAGTAGTCATGTATGGCTGCGAGAGTTGGACTATAAGGAAGGCCGAGCACCGAAGAATAGATTCTTTTGAACTATGGTGCTGGAGAAGACTCTTGAGAGTCCCTTGGACTGCAAGAAGATCAGTCAATCCTAAAAGAAATCAACCCTGACTGTTCCCTGGAAGGCCAGATACTGAAGCTGAAGCTCAAATACTTTGGCCACCAAATGAGAAGGGAGCACTCACTGGAGAAGACCCTGATGCTGGGAAAGATTGAAGGTCAAAGAAGACGGGGACGGCAAAGGATGAGATGGTTATAAACAGTGTCATAGATGCAACGAACATGAAACTGAGCAAATTGCAGAGGACGGCAGAAGACAGGAGGGCCTGGCGTGATCTGGTCCATGGGGTCGCAAAGAGTCAGACTCGACTGTGCGACTGAACAGCAACAAGCCCTCCATTTCAAGCACCACAGGATAGAAAGGACAGCAGTCATCATGAACATTATCACCTTTGCAAATGCCATCCCTATGTCCTCTTCCAACTAGTTGGGTTTGTGGTCGACTTACCTTGTTGTACTGAACTTCTGTTCTTCCATGGGCTGTGAGGGTTTATAGGTTAATCTGCTTTGTAAAAGCACAGGAATATACAGCTGTCATGAGGGCCAGGATTCCCTGCAGGGCATAGATCTGCCTAACACAAAATGTTTTTGAGATCTGGGCAGGTTTGAAGGTATGGAATTTTTTCCTCAGGAAACTCAGTATGCAAGGCCACTAGAAAGTCTTCCTGCATGAGGTGCCAAAATACCTCATGCCAGCCTTACACCAGTGGACGGAAATTCCAGGCGGAATAACCATCCAGTGCTCTTTGCCTTTGTTGCAGCTGTCACAGAGGCCAGAGGGATCAGGATTTTTATGGGTTATGTCAGCTAGCAAACAGAAAATGTGAATCACTGGGTAGAATCCATGAAGTTACCTGGAAGAATAGTATTATGTATACAAGCAGAAAGTAAGAGTAAGCTTGATAAGACTGGCTCTAGTTTTTTGAAACAACCTGAGTGAACCTGAACTCACAGGTGGCATTCTATACCTCCAGTTCCTTCTGCATTCTGCTAAATGGACGTAGATTTCAGAACTTGTAAGGCATATTGATGAGGTGTTTGTGATAGATGAAAATGCACGGTTCCTAACATCTAATCTCTTATGACGTACCTACCTCACAGCTATGGGGGACATGGTGATTATACTGTAATACTCTTGGCATGTTTCAGCATCATAATTAGGAAAATATATCTAGAAATTGAGGACAAAATGGAAGGGGGATTAACTGTCTTCTCCATCCTGAGCTCATTGAAGGAAGGATAAAAAAAAGGATTGATAGAGAGATAAATGGACAAACAAATTACACACTTAACTTTCAACTCTTAACTGTTTGGCGTTATTCATGGAACACAAAAAGATTCCAGGATTAAATCTATCTTTGCCCTTTGCTGGTTAGGAGGTATTTCTCACATAAATAGGCAGCAAGTGCCATGTATTCTCAATAAAAGGTGTCAGCTCTGGGGTGAAGTCGCCAGACTTGTGAAGAGCAGTACACTCTACAGGAGCAGGGATGGAAGACTCCACTGAAAAACAGGCAGGACCTAAGAAGCAGGTCTGCAACAAGGTAGAATAACAAAATCACCCTTGAGGTAAAGATTATTGTGGGCAAAGTCCTAAGATGAGGAGTCTGATCAATGGGGGCTGGAAGAGGGAAGTGGGGATGTAGCAGATAAAAGGACAGGCAAGTCAAAGAAGTAGGCAGGGAGCTTCAAGGATAGACAGGCAGAGGTACCTAGACTAGGAACAAGGCCCAGAGTCTGACGTTTGCCCAGGCAAAGACCTAGGCTGCGAACACACTCTAAATAAACCACTTTCAATGTACTTTCCAACTGGACTGGAAGGCCTACAATAGGTAGGTCCTTTCGGGATACTAGGGAGTTATTTAACAAGGAAACTGGACTAGAGATTCAATGCTGCATTGCTATTCCTGCTATAAGGGGCTTTTATAGAAAGTAGGGCAGAGCAAGATACGTGTGACCCACTTGCTAAGTATAGGATGCTATTATAGCTGCTGTGAAGCAAATGTCTGTTTGCACAATAGCCACCAAAGCTGATCCAGATGGTAGATGTCCAGAATGAGGTACATTGTACAAAGGACAAGCCCACACATCCAATTACCTCTCTAATGTCCTGGTCATCTTTTCCGGTTATGTATAAGTTAACCTTAGGGACAGTATGAGTGACAAGGAATATGATCAAATGACAGAGAATGGGGCCATTTCATTATTTCTTGCTCTACATAAGACAGTTATTAAATTGTAATTAATTTTATTTCTTTTGGAGCTCCTTATTCCATAAGCTCTTAAACTACTTAACTTATTTTGTGAGCTTTTCAAGGAACAGAAGTATGTATTTTCTTGGGGAAATGGTGTTTAACCTCCCATTAGCCTACAGAATTGAATGGGCTGTAAATAAAAAGTATCACTGCAATGGTAAGATGGCCATGGTTCACTTTTTAATTATTTCGATGAGACTAGGGGGGAAGGGTACTTCGGATCCACAGAACTGGGCCTCACAACAAGCATCATAATCTCAGAACTAGGAGAAATTTTGACTCTGCCTTACTCCCACTTAAAGTGTAGGGGATGAGAATAAGAACCCAGCTTCACTTCCCAGACTATGCCACAAACAAACTTCTAAAATACGTGGTTGAGAGAAAACTTGCACCCATGCTTCTATAGCTCACTGACCAAGGTCATCAATATCCATGCCAGATCCAAAAAAGGGGAGCCACAAAAGCAAGAACACAGATTGTGCAGAAAAGACACAATATGATGGCATATTTCAGCCATAAAAGCAAAGCACAGTTTACTACTATCCATGATCTCACATGTGCCATATTCCTTTTCGAACTCCTGGGCAGCTAATTAGAGATTTCCCCTTTTGTGACAATCCGAAGTTTGCTGCAACATCCAAACCAGCAAGCCATGGTTTGTCCTCCCCTCCAAAAAAAACCAGGATTAAACCACTATGTGGAATCCTGGGCTATGGTCACACACACTAAACAATCCACTTTTAACCTATAACACACAGTCATGTTCCCCAAAGAGTTTACTAGTAATTTAGGCATTGTGAGCCCATTAAAGCCTAAGGGTGAAGTCAGCAGATCCATACTTACTGCTGAATATACAAGCAGTAAAAGTTAACTGTGGTCTTCATGTTCCCACCTACTAGTGGTTCCCCTGCTTAAGGTAGTCCATCTGCCCTTAATTTGAGTCTGTTTCTCTTCTATAGTAAGTCGTACCCAGTATAACAGGCTCCCTGAGAAGATAAGGGGGTAAACACCATTTTTAGAAGTTT
Organism: Gekko japonicus; assembly: GCF_001447785.1. Lineage (NCBI taxonomy): Eukaryota > Metazoa > Chordata > Lepidosauria > Squamata > Gekkonidae > Gekko > Gekko japonicus. The sequence continues at coordinate 810,774 of NW_015173136.1, forward strand.
TTAGGAGGCACTGCACAGCTATTTTTAACTAGGGTTTTAATAGGGTGTAAACCAGGCCCGTAGCTAATGCGGGGCCTGTGGGGCCTGGCCCCCTAGCATTTCTTCTGGTCCCCCTCTCTCCCGGGCCAGTCCCAAATTGAATTAATGTGATTGACTTTTATTTAATTAGCTGAGATCCCCTCCAGGCCCCCTCCCCCAATAATCTCTAGCTACGGGGCTGGTGTAAACAGTGGTAATTTTCTTCAGGAGAGGGTTTGCTGGGGTTTTGGTGGTGGTAGAAAGTATATGTTTTTAAAATTTGGAATGGTAAGCCACTTTAAGCTGCAAGAGAAAAGCAGTATATAATATTTTAATAAACACAATAATAATATAAGCCCAAAGCTGACAGGCCCTGCTGTACCAGTTGACTTTGACTCCCTTCCAAGCTCTGGCCTTAAATGGGCTTAATTTTACCGCAATTTCTTCCAGGCTCAGTTTCTGCCACACTGATGTGCTGCCCAGAAGAAAGTTCTTAAGGACCTATGGTTCTGCAGCATCTCACATCTAAAATCAGGACAGGGCTGTTTGTTTTTTTTAAACCAGATATCAGTTTTCACTTATTAACACTGAATTTTGTTTCCCACTGTCTAAGAGCTATGAGAGCTTTCTGTAATTTTCCACTGCCTGCTTTGAAACTACCTTCTGTAATTTGCTAGCTATTGCAAATGTTCATATGTCGCTCACTATTCCCTCTCATTTCCAGGTCAGTGGTGAATATTTCAAAAGTAGCAGATCCCAGTGTGGATCTTTGGAAAACCCCATTATTTACTTCTTAGCACTGTACAAACTGTCTGTTTATGCCTACCATCTGTTGCCTCATCTTTTAACCAGCTGCTAATCCATTAAATGGCATTCCCTTTGATGCCAGGGCTATTTCTCATTTTTTTCCCAGAGAGTCTTTGACGAGAGACTTTGTCAAAGACAATGTCAGTTCCATCCCTATTATCACATATTTGTGACATCCATACAAAATTCTATGAGTTCTGAACAGCTTGGTTTCCCTTTACAATGTCTATGCTGACTCTGCTGTATCATATCATGTTTATCATCTTCACAAGATACAGTTTCAGCTTATTGGCCAACACTGACTACTTTTAGAAAATAAACAGAAAACAACATATCCCAAACTATACTTAATTTGGCTTTTCCTGTTTTATACCAAAGAATCACATTCCCCCCCTACACACACACACTCCCTGGATCAGCTGAAGTTAAGAGCTATGAAGTCTCATTTATTGCAATGAAATTAAGCATGTATTTTTATTAGTTAGATTGTGCCCCTTTTAACAAGTATCACAGACAGTTTTTAATTGTTTGTTTTCCAAGGATTTCATAACTAGCAATTCCCCTTCCTCCCAGACCAGGCAGCTAGTTTATTGACCAGTCTGTCAGGGTGTAGGCCAGAGACTGCTGCAGAAAAAATGTCCCTGTAAAATTTATATATTTAGAATTTGTGAATCAGCAGAAGGGTTTGTGCTGGTCTTGGCAATGCTTATTTGGCACACCCAAGTTCCACCGGTCTCATAACACCTGTGCACAGTATGCACTGATTAATCGATTGCATTTTAATCTTTATTTGATTTATACCCCAACCTCCCTGCCGGAGCAGGCCCAGGGTGACTTACATAAAAGTTTTAAAACAGATAAAACAGAGCAAAAAACCCCCAGAGCCTCGCCACCCCACCCCTCCGCAGCGCCCTGGAAGGCCTGGCCACCGCTCCCCATGCTTCCCGGGGCCGCGGAAGGCCTGGCTACCCCTCCCCGTGCTCTGTATTCTTGGTGCTTGGGTGGGGAACAGTGGGAGGGCTTCTGGTGTCCTGGCCCCACTGCTGGACCTCCTGATGGCCCCTGGTATTTTTGGGCCCTGTGACACAGAGTGTTGGACTGGATGGGCCACTGGCCTGATCCTACATGGCTTCTCTTATGTTCTTATGTCTGGGGCAGTGATGCTCTGCATTCTTGGAGCTAGGGGGGCAAGAGTGGGAGGGCTCCTGGAGTTTTGGCCCTGCTGGTGGACCTCCTGAGGGCACCTGGGTTTTGTCCAGTGTTTCCTCTAAGTGCAAGGTAACTAACAGTTTTTTAGCCTCCGGCTCATACATTTTTGTCTTAATTCAGGAAAGATGCCTCCAGAGCAAACTAATTTATGCAGTAGCCAAATTGCTCACTCATAGCTTTAATGCCAGTCGCTCACAAAGGAGCATCCCGGGATGTGATATCAGAGTCATGTGACAGGAAGAGGGGGAGCTGGACCATAACCAACAGACCGAAAGGGCCAAGGACAAGAAACAAAAAACAGTCATCAAGAGGTTCTGGTGATGTAAGGGCGTGTGGCCTAATGACACACTTCCGGTGATGTCAGGGGGTGTGGCATATGCTAATGAGGTATGCTAATGAGCTCCAGCAGCTCTTTTTCTACAAAAAGACCCCTGGAGATGTATATTTGGCTGGGACTGAAATCTCGTATCCGCTTTAGGAACAAGATTAGCTTTGTGGCAATTAATAAGAAAAGGTTATAGGAGCTTAGAACTTTAAAGGCATGGAATCCAAATTCAAGAGGGCTAAAGGGAACATGCAAAGGAAGCTGTAGACTGAGAGAAGGCAACATGGCAAAACAATTGTTGTTGGTCGAAGAAAACTTGAGCGAAATGACAGAGGAAACACAGAAATATGGACTCAGAAGCAATCCCACAATGTCATGAGTGATTGTCTTCTTAGGGGGTGGGAAAGAGGTATACAAGGAAGATGAATCCAGAATCATACTGACTAAAGAAAATGAGACAATGTAGATAGTGAACAGGAAAGCAGAGACTGGATGGACTGGAAACCAGGAACTGGAGAACAAAGGAGTCAAGAAAAGGTCTCTAAGACTGCGGTCAAACGCACCAGTTGAAGTGGAGGGGAAGCGAGGCTACCTCCTCCGGATGAATTTGACACGAAGTTGCGAGATCACATATCCCTTTGTAGCTGCGGGCACAGCCCATCACTGTGTGATCAGATGCAACTGTGGGTGAGTTGGTTTTTTTTGTCCCTTTGTTTTCCATGCGCATAAATGAGGAATCGCACCTCTGCACTGAGGGCCCCCTATGGAGTATGTGATGATCCACATACTGCAAAGAGGGGGGGAAATGGCACTGAGCCCAGATGGCCTGATCAGACCATCCCGACGGCATGGGAGCATGCTTGCACAATCAGACAGGGGAAAGTCCATCCGTGGCCCATTGGGACACGTTTACTACTGGACTTTCCCCAGTGTCCTTTAACTCCACTTTCATAGCAGAGTAGCACGGGTTGCCGACGACTGCGAAACGCTTCCCAGATGCTGCTGTCTGATCGCTCCCTTTAGATCTGTCAGGCATTCGCACCTATGTTGGATCTAAAGGCACATGTGATTGCAGCCTAAGGATACAATTATGACCAAGGAGAGGTTTTATATGTCGATCTGAACAAATCAGCCAGTTCTGGTCATACAAAAATGCTGAGATGATGTACACACAGACAGACACAACGCATGTGGATTGTAAAACCTTTGCTCAAATCCATCCCAAGATGGAACCACATTCTATTTACTGAATGTGATCTATTTCATTATTCTAGTGGGCAAAAATTTATATAATGATTATTTAGACTTCCTAGAATTATCAACAGAAAACATTCGAAGACAAATTCTAATGGGAGCTTTTCCATATTTTCCTCATTTGGAGTGGTCCCTTTTTAGGTGCAGGGATTTTATGATCATTGTAATTAAAACTAGTGTAAACAATTGTGAGATGTAAAATTATTAAAATGAACCCATCCCAACATGGAATGGGATTTGTAGTGTTACCTTCCCCTTTGTAGGCAACTTCCCATAAGGCATGGCAGTGCTCTGTTTTCTGAAGACTCACATATGTACAATTTCCTGGTATCTAAAAGAAAAACTCTGCACATGGCTTCTCATAAGAATGATGATATGTATATGCTGAGCAGCTCCTGGATTCTCAGCATACCAATTTCTGAGCAGATATATTGACTAGCTGTTTCTAAACAGCTGAGTATAGCTGGCAGAAGTTCTTCTGCAACTTTGTAGTGCCCCAAGAACCTCTCTTTTTTACAGTTGTGCACATGGAATTCTGATTGCCTGATAAGGCATGCTTTAGAGGATGGCAGAATTCGACATTTACTACGTCCTGATGACCACTGATGGGCCTACTACCCACACAGTCTCGCTATTCTCATTTTGCCCCTAAGAAGTTCAGAAACAGCGCGAGGAATCTTTGTTTTACTTATACTGCTCTGATTATGGAAAACAACTTGAGGGTGCCTTGTTTGAGACTAGGCAAAATCTGTTGTTTAGTGATGAAAAAGCAGTGATCTAGAGACATGAAGGCAGGGGAATGGATTGAACTAAACCTGAAAAGCTATGGTAAGAACAAAGATTGTATAAATAACAGTAGTTATACCACCTCAGGCCTAGGTTCATAGGATCAAACCGTCCTTCATAATGTCGCTTTTGTGTCCTGTAGGATAATACTCCAGGAATCTGTTCATGTGTTTGTTTCTTGCAGGAGTTTCTCCCATAAAACTCCCATTCATTTTAATTCGGTTTAATCAGGATGTATTCCCGCTAGGGTTTATCCAATGTGTCAAGAGGTTTGGAGAAAATACTGGTCTCCAGGTCTGTCATTTACCTTTTTGAAAAGTTTTGAAGATATCATTTTTTATTAAAATAATAATGAAGAAAAAGACTGGTTGACTACATTAATTGTAATGAGGAATCATGTGTGGAATCTGCACTTGACCTTCTGTTCTTTGCAATTCTGCTCAGCACAGTTTGGTTTAATCACTAACTTAAAAATTAGGGAATTTCAATAAAGTACTGACAAAACCCAAACTTCAATAGCACAGCACTCAAAAGTCATTTTAAACTAAAGTCAGTTTAGAAAAAAATGAAACTTTCCTGTGGCTAAACTCAAACCAAAGTGCTGTAAATAGCATTGGGGCATGGAAACGTCTTGGCAGTTACATCCTCTTTTGAAACAGGAAATGACATCATAATGCTCTAGGAATATCAAAATCACACCACAGAGATTTTTGAAATCCTTAGAGTGTCATGACATCACTTCCTGTTTCAAAACACTGACTTCCACCATGACACTCTAGGAATTTAAAAAAAAAGCTCTATGGTTTTACTATAGAGGTTTTGAGATGCCTAGAATGTAATGTCATGACATCAATTTCTGTTTCAGGAACTCTTCTGAAACAGGAAGTGAGTTCCACATGTTGTTTTCTCCCCATGTTCCTCTGCTGCTGCTCCATTCAGTATGGGTGGGGGACAATGAGCCTTACTGGGAGTTCCTGCATTATTTCTAGGTAAGTAGCAACCCCTAGATTTGGCAAGTTTCTAACGGTATCTTTAAGGTAAAGTATTTAATGGCTTCCTGTGAATTTCCAAATTATTCCCCAAACCTGTAAGAACGCAGGTAACATTGCCACTATTCTGGGCATTCAGATCTCTAGAGACACCTTATTAATGTTCTTGGAAAGAGAACCCCAATTTTATCTGGGCTAATCCAGATAACTAGCAGGGCAGAATAGGCACAGAATAAAACCCCTCACAAAACATAGTTTTGTAATTAAAATAACTTAACGAAATCAGAACTGACATGACATTAAACAACATAGCAAAATATAGATATCCTACACTACCAGGAGGCTCCTCTCCTTGGACTGGTAGAAAAGACACTTATTCAAGAAGGACTCATATTAAACAATCTCTGTAGAGTACCCATATTAAGTTTTGAAACTTTTATGTATAGGATGATAACTTCAAACCTAAGTCCGACAAAATCGTAACCATCTCCATGAGCCCTCTTGCTCATGACAGGAGTTCCTCAAACACCTGCTATCTATGCTACACACTGATTATCTGATGTATGGAAAGGGAGGCCCTGCCTTGTATGTGGCCCTCACGCAACTCTACAACTAATTGCCAGCTTCCTTTTTGAATACTTAAATCACCTACTTAGCCCAGATGACGCCTGCACAACTTGCGGTTCATCAACATGAATTGAGGCATGCCAGTGACTTTCTGTCTCTGTAGGCTCAAGGAGGCAACAAAAACGGGTTTACCAAGCCCCAAGTGAGCCATTGTATGTGGCTGGTGGGCTACATTCAGCTAGGCCAAATTGTGTAGCCTGAGGAAGACTGACAACCACCATAATCAAATAGATGGAAAAACCTTTCAAGGAGACAGGAAACAGGAGCTTTGTAGATAAATACCCAAGACGGGAGTGATTAAGAATTCACTGAAGTGCCTTTCTCCAAAGGCTTTAATCACACCATTGCTCTTCAGTGAGTTAAAAGCTTCTGCAGGGTTCCTCTTACTACTTTCAAAAATGAAACTTCCAATGACTGTTGCCCTTATTTTCCATGATTAAAATAAAAATCTTCATTGAAAGCACTTGGCCTTGGAACATGAAATCAAACAATTTGAGCTGGCTCTCAGACAACCTCAAACTGCTGATATTGTAAAGTAACGATTGGCAAAGTACAGAACTGAAAGACTGAGAATAATGAACTCATTCAGAATAGCTGAATAGGTCAAGAAGAGTTAGAACGTGCAAGGAGACTACAGACTTCAGGCAGTTGAAGGAACACAAGTTCTGTAGGGTGTAAATATGTAGTGACCCTGGGGAGGTTTATGCAATTAAACATTAGTCGAGCTAAAGAAAAAGAGACCAGAATCTGGGTGAAGTACGAATGAGAGGATTTGGCAAAACTCTGGAGTAGAGCAAAGTGGAGGACATGGTCCCTATCACAAAAAGGAAATAATGGAAAACAACTGTTTTCTGTAGATGCAGATCAAATAGATAATTCCGTTATTAAAATGTTGGCAGAGATAGAAGATGCTGGGTTGCTAAAACTGCAGAATCCAGTCTCTCTGATTAGCAATTAAGCAGTTACAGAAAGGGCCAGCCTCTGGGCAAAAATGACTTCACTGCTGATTCTTATAAATCTTTCTCACATAAATTAACTGGCCCCCAGATTTCAATGCCTCAATGTGTACTTGACAAAGGGGTATTACTTGCAGGGATCTGCGTTGCAATTGACTGTAATTTTTTTTTTCTTATTTGGAAATCAGGCACAGCGCCAAAGGACCGTGAACTCACGAAAGCTATTCCATTACTAAACTATTCTCAACCATTGCTGTATAGAATATACAGACTGGACAAGCCATTATATTTTTCATTTGGGAATGGGCTGTTCTCCTGAATACATGGACCAACTCCAAATAGCTTATGTAGCTTGAGGAACATATGCCAGGTAGACTTCAGTTTCAGTGCTACACAAAGCAGTGAGTATTCTGCGCTTCTAACTGTGGAATGTAGCATGTCTGCATACGAATATGAAATATAATATCTGGTACAGAATTCTGGACCCTGAGAATTTCAACCCTCATTTTAAGGGAAAAGTTGCTTTTCTATAGCGTTATGAATGTGAAGAGATCTTGAATGTACATAGATTCAACTTAGTAGTGAAACAAATCCCAACATGGGTAGACAAAGACTTCCAGAAATATATAGGAGAATGCATTATACATATCCTTACGCACCAGCTATGGATTACAGCCAGTATTTCATGTCATTCCTACAAATCAAATGTTAATGATACAAGCAGCTGTCTGGTATCGAGTCAGCCCATACCATACCATCTGATGTGGAGTTAGTCAATCTACGGCATCAGGCAGCAGCTTCCAAGTTTTCAGGAAGAGGTCTTGCCAAGTCCTGCTACCTGAAAACCTGTAACTGTATATTCCAGGGACTGAACCTAATTAGGGGTGCCAGTCCCCAGGTGGGGGTGGGGGTTCCCCTGATTTCAGGGGATCTTGCCCATCACTGACCAGCTGGCCTGTAGGGGAAGCCCTGCCCCCAACAGCGGCCACCCACGGCCACCCCCCTCCCTCCCCTCCTGCCAGATTCAAAGGGCCTGCCGATCAGCTGGAGGGCCCTTTAAATTTTGCAGGAGGGGAAGAAGAGGGGTAGCTGCCGGCTGCATGCCTGCACTCCAAGTGGCGAATTCACCACTTGGGATTGAGGCGTGCAGGCCCCCACTCTCAAAAAGCATTTAAAGGGGCCCTTTAAATGGTTTCAGGAAGCAGGAGCTCTACATGCCTCAATACCAAGCGGTGATTCAGCTGCACGTGGCCCCCGCTTTGCAAAAGCATTTAAAGGGACATTTTATTTGCTGGGGGTTGAACGGGCACCTGAATTCCAAGCTGTGAATTTGCCGCTTGGGATTCTGGCGTGTCCCCAGTGTGATGACATCACTTCTGAGTGCATGCCAAAGTCCCCCACTGGGGAGGAGGCAGGACCCGGTGACCCTAAACCTAATTTGGATGTATGATAAATATCTGTGTCGATCAGATATTTTCTGATTTCCCACTATTTTAGAAAACTATGGGAGACCAAGTTGGTGGACCCTCTGGAGTAGAGTTAATGGATTTCAGTAAAGGCTACCTACTTTTCAAACACTGGAATCAGGACCCGACTTGCGTGACTATGGCCCACCTCTCTTTGGACCATGCAGCCAATACCACACTACTTTTGGCCATATTAACTAACCACTTTCAGTATGGCAGGCCTCAGGAACTCAGGTTGCAACGTGTCAAATCTGAGGGAGGTTACTATACAGTGGCAGATAGGTGTCTGTGCTTGCAGCTGTTTTTACTCATTGCCTCCTTTCCATCTCTTTTGCTTTTTTAAAAGCATGTTGTTAAATTCAGCTTAAGAGCTCCCAAGATCAACAATCCCGGGCCAGTTTTATGGCAATGTGAAGAAAGCACCAAAATGTGACTTATAAGCCACTTTTCCTCCGACCCATAATGTTGCAAAAGATTTGGAAACCTTTCAGCATACCGAACAAGTGTTTTTCTTCCCTGTTCCTTTCTATGAAAAGCTGCAGTTGAAAAACATAGACCCTATAAAGGACTGCTGTTTTATCAGATCGCAATGATGAATACAACATGAAATCATTTAACAGCTCTCATTAAAGGCACTGCTGGAAAAAAAAGACTTTATTTATGAACAGTACACCAAGGCTATAAATAAGCTTCACATTGCTTGTAACGCAGCTGGTCAAGAAAATTAATGTTTTGTTTTCCATAACCTTTGTACTCTCCCTTCCTCTGCTCCTATGGCAAAGCTTAATGCATATTAAGTTGCTCACTCTCGGAGAGACAACAGTACCTTGTCTAGTTTTTCAGATAACAAGAAAGCACTGGCTGGATGCTTTCTTTCCTCTGAAAAGGTAGGCAAGATCATGTGGCCTTTTCTGAGAATGATCAGAACACGACAAGAACGAGGAGGCATTCACTTCTGCCAAACCTAAAAGCCACGTCCTCTGTACACTAATGCACTTCCCCTTTTCAGAGATGAAACTTACTGCCCGGATTTCTTTTTGCTAGCACAGCACATCCTGCAAAGTATAGCAGGAAAATATAGTTAAAATATATTTAGCACTGAAATGGCTCCAAAGTACGTCCATCAGAAGGTTAAAAATAGTACTGTTGCTTCACCAAATAATGGGTCTGAGACTTTTTTTCACCCTTGTCTTAAGCACTTGCCCTGTTGGGTAGTGTTCTCTTCAGAACAACTGCTTCCAGCACAAGGTGTGTACTGTTCGTGTGGTCTACCAAGGAGACAACGAAACAAACACACACAAAATCTCCCTGTGATGCCCCCACAGCGAGGGGCCCCATCCCCCCAGGGATGTAATGTGTCATATCCATGTTGTCAAATATGAATCAATCAATACTCAAGACATGCTGAGGTTGCTCTTTTTACTGATTGCCTCAGTTTCATTCACAGGGTTGGCAGGTCCCCTTATTGCGCCGGTGGGGGATTTGGTGGGCGTTCTGGGGTGGGCGGGGATGCCCCAAGCCCCGCCCCCAAGAGCAATCCACCTGGTCACCCCTTTCCTTCTCCTCCTGTACGATTTAAAGGGATTCAGCTGATCGGTGGGGACCACATGGCCTACCAATCAGCTGCAGGGCCCTTTAAATCTAGCAGGACGGAGGGAGAGGGGCGATTGTGGGATACACGCTCAGCTCACAAAAGGACCCTTTAAAGTTCTTTTTAAGGCTGGGGGAAATTAGCCCCATGTGCTGTGGGGGCCCCCCCGCTCGCAAAAAGGCCCTTTAAAGGGTCTTTTTGCGAGCTGAGCATGCAGCCTGCGATCGCTCCCTCCCTCCCCTCCTGCTAGATTTAAAGGGCCCTCCAGTGGGCCACATGGGCCCTGCCAATCAGCTGAAGCCATTTAAACTGGGCAGGAGGGGAGGGAGAGGGGGTGGCTGGGAGGCTGGTTGCTCTTGGGGGGGGGGCTTCCCCTACCAGCCAGCTGGCCAGGGACGGATTGGAGCCCCCAAAAGCAGGGGAACCCTCATGTGGACCTGGGGGCTGGCAACCCTATTTATTCAGCAGTTTCCAAGATTAACTGGAAGCCATCATCTGCTTTCACCCAATTTCTTAGGTGAGCTTCCTCTGCTGGGGTCTTTCACCTGGTCTTGGTAGCTCCTCGCTCTGGCCACCTCATCTTCTGGCAGGATTCATGCTGGCAAGAGTTCGGCCACCCAGTAATAGTTGAGGTCTCTTGGCCAGGAATGTCACTTTCCCAGTACTGGGGAGTCCTGTGTCTCTACCCACTGCAGAGAGCTCAGGCCAGGCTGGCTACTCTCCTTCCCAGCTCCTAGCAGGTCCCAGCCAGATACTCCCCCCCCCCTTCATCTGGGTCCTTTTATCCTCCTTCTCTTGGACTTTTGTGGCCCCTGAGTATGTCTTTTCTCCAAGGAGAACTTTACTCTCAAGCAATGTTCCCTCTAAGCTGTGAAGTCCTGTGAGCAAAAATTCTCTTGAGCCACCCTTCCTGAGCGAAGACAAAAATGTGTGAGCCGGAGGCTAAAAAACTGTGACCGAGCTCACACTAACTCAGCTTAGAGGGAACACTGCTCTCAAGTAGATATTCTTTCCCTCAGGAACTGGCCCTGGTTGTCCCTCTTCCTGTCTGCTCCTGCCATGTGTTCACTGACCCCTAAGCTATCTTCTTCTGCCCCATTACAGTGCTGCTGGCTTACTCGGAGCAGTTCCATGTTCCACCCTTCTCCCTCAGGTCTAGGCTGCCCAGGGACAGGACACTCCCACAACCATCTTTGCAACGTAGAAAGTTACATGCACCATGTTTAGGTAACAGGTGGCTTAAAGAAAAAAAGCAAGGACTCTTTTTTGTTACAACTGGAATCCACTGTACATTCATTAACGACTTAGTGGATTAAACATCAGTCCATTTTCACACTGACTAGTATAATTTTGTCAAACACTCCTTACTCCAGTAGAAAAGAGCAAGAGACCAGTAGCACCTTAAAGACTAACAAAATATGAAGCAGGGTATGAGTTTTTGTGAATCACTGCTCACTTCTTTGGACACAGCTAGAATGGGAGTCCATCTGTCCTATTCATTGTCATTTGCCTGCTAATGTCATTTGGCATCTGAAACCACTCCACTTACCAATAAATAGGGCAGATGGACTCCCATTCTAGCTGTATCTGAAGAAGTGAGAAGTGATTCACAAAAGTTCATACCCTGCCACATATTTTGTTAGTCTTTAAGGTGCTACTGGACTATTGCTCTTTCCTACTGCTACAAACAGACTAACACAGCTACCCATCTTGATCTAACGCCTTACTCCAGTAGAATAGGCTAGCTGTACTATAATCCAAACGCATTCATTTGGGAATACGTACCCACTGATTTCCCATGAACATTCTTCCATACATCTTTCCACTTTCTTTCTTAGCATCACCGCTTTATTTGCATGTGACAAAATCACATCTAGCCCACAAAAAATTATGCCTCAATAAATCTGTTAGTCTTTAAAGTGCCACAAAATTCCATTCTGGTTTTTTACTACAACAAACTAACATGGTTACCCAACTAGAGATTTACTGGAATAACAGCAACACGTCATCCATCAAGATGGTCGAGACATTCGTGGAAATAACTGGCATTGATTCTGGGGTCATACATCGGCGGGGTGGGGGGCTAAACCTGGTCTCCATCTCTAGAGTCCCTAGTAACACTAAGCACTGAGAATCTAACCTGATCCTAGTTGAACAGTGCCATCGTGGGTTCTCATTCTTGGGAGCATGGTGAAGTGTGACGGAATGTTGGAAAATGTATGTGTTTTACAAATCTCTCCTTATATATAAAAGAGTTTTTGTGTCCCTCTTGCCTCAACGTTCCACATGCTCCCACAGCCTTTGGCTCCCTGAACTCAAAGTGGGTGAGCCAGGAAGGGCCTGGGAGGGAGCGGGGAGGCATTTAAAAGCCTCCCCGTTGCTTCTCCTGCCTGCCTGCTGAAGTGGCCGAGCAGGAGAAGGCTCCCAGAGCCCCTCCGCCCCTTCCTGGCCCACCTGCCGATGTCTCAAAAACACATCCCACCACCCCCCATCCCGATTTCGCTTCCCTGTGGCCTACCACCAGCCTCTCGGGGACAAGCACCTGCTGGGTGGGTGGGACACGAGGCGGGGGGGACAACTGTCAACTGCTGCAGGATGCCGCACTCACCCAGGCCCTCTTCCTAGAGCTCATTGCATTCATTTCCACAACGGGCCTTTCTCCTAGTATTTATATAAAGATGTTTAATTTTTTTCAAAATAGCCCGTGCAGTTATTTAACCACGTGACAATTGTGAGGTCCCCCGGTCTGGCCAGGACAGGGTGAGTAGAGGTCCGCCATGTGCTCAGCTTGCCCCTCCTGGGGTGAGCTGAGTTGGGGATGGCCTCTCACTCTGGACAGCACTGATCCAAATCCACATTGCTAGCTAAGTGGGTCACAGGGCACTGCTTGTGTTAAGTGAATCTGCATTGTTGTCATACAAAAAAAAATATGGCGGTTGTTCAATTGTGTGGCAAAAGGTTCCAGCATGTTGTTTCCATTATTTTGCCACCTGCTGATCTTCTTTTAAAAGAACAGTAAATGGTTTTCCAGGAATGCAGTTAATGAGCGAACACAAAGGAGCTAAAACAAAAGGTAAGTTTTTGGACAACACAGAAACCGCACTTAAATACAGGTACAGAAAATTGTTTTTGTAAAGTGTGCAGTTGGGAGGAATACTATCCTCACTTATCTAAAGAATAAAAATCTGATGGGTCTGTAGCCAGCTATTGTACGATTCATTTGTTGACTGGCTGCTTGATTCAGAGGTCAGCCAGGGGGAAAAAAAGGCTCCTGGCAAAGAAGAAAAGCATAGAACAGTAAGGAAAAGGGAGAGATGAGGCACTATAACACAAATGATCAGTTGCCCAGTGCTTTGGGAGACTGAACAAGAAAGGAGATCTTAACAGCACAACAGCAAAATTTTAGTACAAGACTAATGAAATGTAATATCTAGGGACTCATGCTCAATCTCACCATTTATGTTACATCTCCAAAAGAACATTTAAAACTAACAACTACAACCACAGAATGAATACTATCTCAAAACAGAAGGCTGCAAGGAACCCACATTTTAATCTTTAAAAAAACACTCCTCTTTAAAGTATTTGAGTATTAGTTTTATGGAAAGGAGCTTATACTGAGGGGGAAAAAACCTGGAAAAAAATGAGTAGAACCTGCGAAATTTAAAGCAACGTCTGTGGCATTGTGATGGTGAAAGACACACCATAACTATCAGTAGTAGTAAGACAAATAGGAGCTATTCTTTATATAGTATTACAGCGGGGGAAACTAAAAAATAAATCCTGTATCAGGAACTAGGGATGAAGCCAACTTTTGGAAGATGTCTGGTACATCTGAATACCTTCATTTCAAATTTGTTTCTCCCTTGTGAGAAATGAACCAGTGAGTCTTTATTTTCAGACTGGTTTCTCTTCCCTCAGGTTGAATGTTTACTATTAATATTAACACATTCTTTTCAATGTTATTTTTGCATCTACTGCACACAATACTCATATAGCAAAGAAGATATGTATTGGGCCTATCAGTGGCCTAAAAACAATGTAAAGGAAACAAACAAAAATACATAAATGATGGCAACAAAAATGAGCACACTAAGACAGATGATAGCGACAGCATATGAAGTCAAAATGAAAAGTCATAGTGTCTTATGACTTTCTGGTATTTGCATATCCTATCTTGGGGAACATGCAGACCACCTCCCTTCACGCATTACAAAAGTAGCATAAAAACAAGGACCAAGAGTCAATCCTGAATCTTCTGTCACTGCTTGGTTGTGATTTCTGAAGCAGCCCTTTCCCTAAGCCAGACTGTTGTGCCAAAAATAACCGAGGGTGAACTTTGTGCCCTTTCAATGTCGTCAAGAGTGGATTTTATATGGAGTCATGGAAAAGTCCCAAAACTCTTGTTAAGATTCCTTCGTTATCCTTCCATTTTCAACTTCCACCCCCTTCATCCCAAGAAATGAACAACATCTGATTAGAGCTTCCCATGATATAAATCAACATTGCAATGTGGATTTACTAAGCTAGTTTCTGCAAGATGGAGTCTGGGCCAATGTTCAGTCATAACGCTTCATGAAATGAGTAGCTAGTAAAGCTACAGTCATAACTTGTTAATGACTGGGCTCAGTGTTCAATTATTTTAGTGGATTCAAAACTGCTTGGGTTCCATGTTTCCCACAAGGCAACAATACTGAAGATATTTATGCTCCATAAAGTAATAATGTTCTCCCTAAAATGAGATGCAGATGGCAGCTTTGTGGTCATACAGTCTTGATTAAAACCTATTAAAGCAGCTGTCAGAACAGAAAGGCTAACAAACATACTATAATTTGGGGAAAATGTCTTAAATCACTGCTGAAGCATAACAGTACTTGTGGGGCCCTAATGGTAGAGACTGTGGGGTAGATTGCTCCCTCATGCAAAAATAGAAATAACAGGTTAGAGTGAGCTACTTCTGCAGGTCCACATAGCAACATTCTAGACACGGACATCAGCCTACTGTTCAGTAAAGGATCTTACTGGATTTAGTATGACAGTCTTTCCCAGATTTGTACCAAGATCAAATCTGGAGAGAGGGAACCTCATCTTCTCTGTATCCTCTTTCTCTCCCCGTGGCAGCCCCCATATTCTTTCTCTGCTTCCTTCTCTCCTTACCATCCACTCACCCACTAAGCTACCTTTTATCTGCCCCCATCTTCAGCTATATTTATTATTTACTTACTTCATTTATATCATACTTTTCTCCACAATGGAGATCCAAAGCAGTTTATATCATTCACCTCCCCTCCATTTTATTCTCATAACAAGCCTGTGAGGTTGGGCTGAGAATATATAACTGGCCCAAAGTCACCCAGCGAGTTTCCATGGCATAGTCGGGAATCAAACCTGGGTTGCCCAGACTAACTAACACACACTAGTAACCACACTGGCTTTTGTGGGGTGGCTCCTGTTGAACAGCAGCAAGCAAGCTGGTCTGGATGAATCATGCAAGTCTCCTGGTAGCAAGTTGCTCTTGGGTCAGGTCTCCTTCAAAGGCCAAAATAGCCTCAGAAAGGGCCCTGTCCCCCTTCCCTAGCCTTTTGCTGACAAAACAAAGGTCCTGTTCATACGAGCCGTTTGGGCCGGGAGAAGGACGGATCAGGGCTGGAGCAAACGGGCGCGATCCCACAGCAACATCTGGGGAACGTCGTGCTTCCATCTCCGATCCGTCCCATCCCGCCCATACAGCGCAGCAAAAAAGAACCACCTCCCTAGGTGGTTCTTTCGGATGGGCCGCGGCAAGTGCGGCCGTGGGATCGCCGGTGCGTCCTTGCGCCGGTGCATCCCCAGCTCCTGGCCGAACTGCACATGTGTGCGCATGCGCAGTTCGCCAGGCTCTCCTTCGCACCGTCGCATTCTCCCCGGCATCTGATCGTGCCGGGGAGTGATGCGCTGCGGCTGAGGTGATCTGTGGGATCCCACCGCGGCGTGTCAAGTTTGGTGCGGCTCTGCTTAGCCGCGTTCCAGCCGTCCCGTGTGGCAGGGACCAAAGTCTGGCAATACTGTTGTGGTTGTCTAGCAACAGCCACTGATGGCATTTCTTAAAGCTACAGGAACTTTTTCATTACTTGGAGGGTTTAAAAAAAAACAACAGCATTTTTTTAAGATTTCAGTTTTTTTCTGCAAACCTGGGGTGTTTTTCAGGTTTGTAGAAAGACCTGTTTTATCTGCCCATGGCTCTGATCTCAAGATTTAAGTATCCATAGATTTGGCCATGTTGAGAATTATATATATTCTAGACATGGACATTTTATATATATAATTCCCCCCCCAAGCAGGAATACTCTCAAAAGGAGTTGCATTAATTTAAAAATATTAAAATCAACGAAAAACAAAAAAGACATGAGGGAACTTTTGTTTTTCTTCCTATTCTAGGCAGTAACTAGGTTGTATTGCCATGAGTATTAATAAGGAAAAACCTGTCCACTCCCTCATAAAACCTAGTTAAATATTGTCACGATAGTTGGTTCTCTTTAAAAATAAGATTTGTCTAAGAACAGCTTTGGCATCAGTTTCATTTTTGTAGCAAATAGTCCTTCCCTAGGCATTTTTGCATAGAAAAATATTTATATAATATTGTGGCGACTATGAGATTAATAGGGACCACAAGAGAGCTATTTTGGTAGCTTACTAGAAAATAGCAGTCCTTAGGGTGTGTAACATTGATATAAAGAATAAATTCATCTTATATTTAGATGGGCTAAAATATTATTTCAAGTCATCTGGGACAAACTTGTCTTGTACCATTGGCTCAAGACCCATACTTCTGAAAAAAGGGTTTGGCTGTGTGTGTATTTCACATATAAACAAACTGGAGCAAAGGGAAGGAAAAAACCTCTCAGATAATAATCACAAAACTGGTCTTGACCTTTTCAGCATGATTGCCAAGGAGAAAGCTGAACTAAGCCTTTCTTCTAAAGCATTCTGGATGTTGTGAGGCAGGGACTGGAGCTATAATGCCTTGTCAGGCAACCCAAACAAGGGCATTATCTTTGAGCCTTCTTGTATGATGGCTTCTGATAGACTAAAGGGGACCCAAATCAGCTACTGGCTATATTTTTGACATTTTAAGATGCCTTGAGGTTTTTCATTAAAAAGAAAAATGAAAACATTACAAGTAACAGTACATTACGCTTTTCAAGCAATCAGTGTCTCTCTCTGTCTTCTGTTTTCTAGCCTTTGAAGACTAGATGGCCTGTATGGCCCCTTCCACCCCCAACATTTCTAAAAACCCTTCCCTATTTTGGTTTATATACTCATGATTTACTCTGGTGGAAGTCACTGAATGCACAACATTGGAAGGTGTAATAACCTAATGGTTACTCCTCTGTTCAACAAGAGAGGTGGCAGGCTAGTGCAGGTGGAGTAATCTATATATCTAATAGCCAACTTGCCCCCTCCGTGCGGATACTTAAATCAGCACGGAGGGGGCAGCTGGGGGGCCGGGGGAGGTTTGTGCACACGTGGGCCAGTCCCCACGTGTGCACAAAAATACAAAAAGTTTTTAAAAATTTCGGGGGGATGTTTAAATCCCCCCGAAAGTGCAAGAGCGTCTCCTGTGCATGCGCAGGAGACGCTCTGCAACGCCAACGCCGCCGCCTCGGAGCCAGCCGGCAGGCTGGCAGGTGACGGGGGGGAGGAAGCCGGGCCTCGCCGCTGCCGCCGCCTCCCCGGAGCCGGCTGGCCAGCCAGCCGGCTGGCGGGGAG
>NW_015173136.1:829134-830859 GCF_001447785.1 Gekko japonicus
GGACAGGGGGGAAACCAGCAGGATGGGGGGGTACTTCCCTCCTCCTGCTGCTTCCTCCTCTGCCTCCCCCCCGCGAGTATCGCGGGTCCCCCCTTGTTCTTTACTAAAAGTGTTTCCAGCTTGAAGGCTGTGTTTGATTTATTCTCTGAATTGTCACTGTAAATTAGGCCCCACTTACAACAGATTGTTAACAAATCAGGAAAAAATTGTTAGGTTTTTTGTGTTTTTTGTTTATTTTCCTTTCAGGCCAGTTGCCAAGTACTGACACATTTCGACAATTGCCAACATCTACTTAGCTGTGGTGGCTCAAGTGGTTAAGATGCTGAACTGCAGACCGGAAGGTCGGTAGTTCAGCAATTCAAGACCCGAGTGCTGCATTGATGGAGTGAGCTCCTGTCTCTGGTCCCAGCTCCTGCCAACCTAGCAATTCGAAAGCAAGGAATTGCAAGTAGATAAATAGGTACCACTTTGGTGGGAAGGTAACAGTGTTCCGTGCGCCTTGGCATCTAGTCATGCTGGCCACATGACCACGGAAATGTCTTTGGACAGAGCTGGCTCTTCGGCTTGGAAACGGAGATGAGCACCGCATCCCTAGAGTCGGATTCGACCGGCTTTCAAGCAAGGGAAACCTTTACCTTTACTATTTAGGCCATACCTTTCTTCTGAACTAGCAGTTAAATTAAGTTCTATGTCTGTTTAAAGTGAACAGAGACTTGCAAATAACAGTTCAGATTCTGTTTTGATGGGGGGCGAATAAATGCATGGACCAATTTTTGGTTCTGGTTGTGTTGAAATCCATGCATTCTGGAAGTCAAACCCAGGGAGAATCTCCTTTCTATTATGCGAAATATTTAACTACTTAGGCATATGTTTTATGGGAGCCTAAAGAATTCTCAAAATATCTTGCTCCATCTCAAAATATCTTGCTCCATTAATCTTTCTGCTCCTGAGTCTAGCGTGGTCAACATTACGTCCTCCTAGTCTTGTCCAGGCATGTTACTCCCACCTGAGCCATATATCACACTAGGGGTCCCAAATCCCCCCGGGGGGCGGAATTCCCCCCGGTTTCGAGCCCCGATTCCCGCTTCCGTGGAATCGGGGCCCGGGGGAAAACCCACCCCCGCGCGTGCGTCACCTGGAAGTGACGTCACACGCTGGGGGCGGGGCAACGCCATTTGAGGGGAAAACAAAGAGTTTCCCCCTCAAATGGCGTCGCCCCGCCCCCAGCGTGTGACGTCACTTCCGGGTGACGCACGCACACGAAGAGGATGCCGTCCGGGAGCCCCCCACTCCCGGACGGATTTCATTTGGCAACCCTATACCACACGCATTCTGCAATGTGGTTCTTTGTGGCTGAGGATGAGACTCAGTGTTGACAGTACTACAAAGTGTTCTAGTTTCAATATGGAAAAATCAAATAGTAAACTGTTAAACTGATATGAGTTGCAGAGAAATTTATAAAATGCAGAATTCTGGTTTGTGAACTTCTTCTAATCCATCCTTATTGAGTATCTCACACATACATCAATATGTAATAAGAGAACTGGCCCTGAAAGTTCCTGGAGTCTTAACTTTCCATTTACCAGGCCACTGGAGTTACACATTTCTACCAACGTTTGCTTTTTCTGTTTTTGTTTTTAATTTGTTACCTTGTTGGTTCTGGAATCTGCAAAACTGATAAACCAGAGAAAAATAGCTTACATTAATTGAAGGCATATATATATA
>NW_015173136.1:831729-900147 GCF_001447785.1 Gekko japonicus
CTCTAGAAGCTTTTAAAAGAGCAATGGGCTGTCACACTTCCCTCAAAGAGTGTTTCTGTGGTCTCTAGTCTTCTTGTTGTTGTTCAGTTGCACAGTCGAGTCCAACTCTTCGTGACCCCATGAACCACATCACGCCAGGCCCTCCTGTCTTCTGTTGTGCTCCGGAGTTTGCTCAACTTCGTGTTCGTTGCATTGTGTCACGGCAGGACCAGGGGGCGTGACGCAAGTAAGCAAAAGTCCAGGAACAGTCCGAGGTCAAGCCGGGCAAATCAGGTAGTAAGGTTCAAGCAGGTTTAAATCACAGTCCAGAAGCAGGGTCAGACATACCAAAGTTTCAAGTCCATAAATCACAACGATATCAGAGGAGTCAGAGATGAACGAAGGTCAACGAAGCCGAGGGTCAAAAGCAGAGGATCAAGCCGAGAAGAGTTCCACAAGGTCTGGAGCAGAGATGCAAGGATTCAGGTCCTGACAACAACAGTTGCCAGCACAAATGACTGCTGGCAACAGGCTTGCTTATATACAGTGCTAGCTAATCAACTCATTAGCTAGCCGGGAGCAAGGTCAGGATCCTGTCAATAGTCAGGGCTGAGAGATCTTCTGGCACGCATGCGTGCATTCTGCCTTCGCTCTCTCAGCTGCTGTCTCCTTACATTCCTGAGCCTGGTTACAGGTGGAGGCGAGTCTGATGAACTACTGGGCTGCAGCAGAGACTGATCCCTTGCAGGTGTTCCCTGAGAGGCTCTATCCTCCTCACTACTTAGATAGCTTTCAGCTACAGGATCCAGTCTTTGCCTTTCTGCTCAGTACTGTCCTCAGGAGCCTGTAAGTCCACAGGCTCCTGGCTGGCAGGTGCCTCCTCAGGGGCATCAGCAAGGGCAGGCATGGCATCAGCAGGGGTAGGCATGACACATTGATAACACTGTCTAACCATCTCATCCTTTGCAATCCCCTTCTTCTTTTACCTTCAATCTTTCCGAGCATCGGGGTCTCCTCGAGTGAGTGCTCCCTTCTCATTTGGTGGCCAAAGTATTTGAGCTCTAGTCTTAGGCCATCTTAATTGAGTTCTGCCTATCCACAGCCAGGGAATGGACTTCCTCTAGAAAACATAGTGCTCATGTCAGTACAATGAATTTCTGAGTAGACTGATTACTTTGTACTGTATAGAATTTGTCTATTATTTTTTAAAATTGTTTTTACAGTATTTGTACAGTATTTTTAGAATTTTTTTTATAATGGTGAGCTTTCTGGCAAGGTAGGATTTTAAAAAATCTTTTAAATAAACAAATAAGAATGATGAAATCGCATTGCCTTATAAGATTTGTGGCACTGATTATGAGATTTCAAGGGATAGTGTTTCAGAAAAGGGTCAAACCCTTTTGTTTCTTATGGATAAAGTATGTGGCCCATTTGAGAAATACATGATAGCTTGCTTCAGACAGCTAAGATATTCTGATTTTTGAAAACACATTTTCAATAAAATAATTAGATTTATTTACTTCACTTATAACACCCCTTTCTTCCCAGTGGGGAACCAAAATAGCTTACATCATTTTCCTTTCTTCCATTTTATCCTCATAACAACCCTGAGCGGTAGGTTACGCTCGTAGTGTGTGACCAGTCCCAGGTCACCCAGCAAGCTTCCATGGCAAAAGTATGGATGTAAACCTGTTTCCCAGATCTCAGTCCAACACTCAAACTACTATACCACACTGGCAGTTGTAGAACTGCTGTGGAGTTGGTTTATTGGCATTAGAAAAGCAAAAGAATAACAATTGTTTGCTTCCTACCTAGAAGTTCTGCATGGCTCCCTCCTGCACAAGCCACCTGATTGCTGGGGTCCCCTTTCTCCCATGAGTCATATTTCAGGGTGTGGTTTGGGCTGCCACAGAATGCAGCAACTGGCAATTCTTTGTGGCAGTTCCTTGCACAAGCATAAATTCTAGGTGGAAACAGTACTACTGTAAATGGTGGAAAGTGTATTAAACAACTGTTCTTATAAATAAGCTTAAGAACAACTTGAAGCCCACAAATTTAATACCACATGATATGGTGAGGACCACTGGCCATGATAGTTAGATAAATTATATATGATAGTTAATTGGATTTTCCATGTTCAAAGGGTATATGCGTCTAAAGAGAAAAACTGCACTAATTTAACAAAGTAATTCTTGCCTTCTTTTAAAAAGGAAAATTCCAAGGGTTAATTGGAGTTCTGCTTGCAGACTGTAGGGGAGTCCTGAATGATGAGTGAAATTTTGCAGCAGAAAAAGGCTGACAGGCTACAACTCTTCCAATACTGAATCAATGCTGAAATAACATAACTGTAGGCCTCCACTGTGGGAGAGAATGTAGCCATTCATGTTACCATCTGCTCCATCCCTTTCCAATACACCTATGCTGGACAATAGTTTAAACTGGTGGCTTAACAGATACCCACTGCTGGTTTGAAAATACCTTACTCAATATCATTTTTTTTATATTTGATTATTGCATCTATGATTTTTGCCACTGAGAGGGTGACACGATCATTTGTATCTGATAGGAGCCATGATACCTGGACTCGCACATTAAGCAATTCCATATCTTTAAGTAAAGGGGTGACTAAATTAACTCTCAACTCGTTGAATACAGTGCACTCCATAATCATATGTTCAATGGTTTTGATTTTATCATATGAGCATATACATGTTCTATTAAAATATGATACTCTATTATATCTGCCCTTCACAACCACCGAGGGAAGAACGTTCAGTCATGTCAAAGTAAAAGCTCTTCTTAGTTTTGGGACTGTCAATTGATAAAAATATTTTGGCAGTTGCATCGGGAGAGCAATTCCCAAATGGAATCTTGAACATATCCTGCATCCCCTAATAGATATATTTGTAACATCCAACTTCCTTACACATTTTAAAATTTGTCTTATGTCTTCAGTTTATGTATTCTTAATCATATTATTTGTTATTCCTAAGCATTTCATTTTCTTTTCCAATAGTTGATCCCATTGGCTATAATGTTTATCTGCCTGGATAAGCCCAAGTAAAGTAGATCCTCCCTCAAATTTTAAAACCTTTACTTTGAAGAGAAATGCTTTAATCCAAGCCCGAGCTTCCATCGATAATTCATCTAGTTCTGCTCTCATGCTATGCCTGAGACACATCAAGGAGTAGTCAATAAGCATCAAAAAAGTCATACTGGATGGAATCAATTTTTTCAGAAGTGGCCTGAAACCAAATTTCCACACCATACAGGAATTGGTTTAGAACCTTAGCATTAAATACCTTTAAGGCTGATGGGACAAATTCACCACCCGATGTGTAGAAGTATTTTACAATTTTCTTCCCTTACTCTCAAAGGCTGTGTTCCTTGCTAGATCCAAGTGTATTTTCAAGGTAAGAGATGCTTCAAAGTGGATTCCAAGATATTTAAATTGATTGACCTGTTCCATAGGTTGGCCTGCTAAGTCTCATTTGAAGATTTCCCCATTTTTCCTTTTGGCGAATTCTATGACCTTTGATTTTGCCACATTGATGGACAAGTCCTCATGATAACAGTAAAGCTCGAAATTTTTTATCAGCTTGCAGAAGCCCACTATTACTACGTCATCAGCATATAGAAGGACTAGCCTGATACCCATGCTTCGCTACGGTATTTAAGTTTCATAAATCCAGTTATAATACTGATGATGTGAAGTCTGAAATATGACACTTGTAGGAATTCTTGTGGAGAGGATTGTACTGTAAAAAATGGAGACATATACTTTTTTTCCCTCTACTTAAGGACCTCTCTCTAGACCATATTGGTGGTTCTGCCCTCAGGTGCTAGGATCACCAGGCTGCTTGATGGAACTCTGGAACAGGCAACATAGAACTGTCCATATAAGAAGCAGTCGTCTGTTAGGTCAGTTCCTGCCACCTTCCATGAAAGTGATGGCCTCTCTACTTGTGTTCCTGTATTGTTTTGCTCATATAGAGACTGTGTTGTTCCGAGCACCTCAGAGTGATCTTGCTGGTACTTGGCCTGTGCAGCTCAGTGCCCCACAGGAGTTGTTGTTGTTCAGTCGCACAGTCGAGTCTGACTCTTCGCGACCCCATGGTCCAGATCATGCCAGGCCTTCCGGTCTTCCGCCGTCCTCTGAAGTTTGCTCAACTTCATGTTCGTTGCATCTATGACACTGTCTAAGCATCTCATCCTTTGCCGTCCCCGTCTTCTTTGACCTTCAATCTTTCCCCCACAGGAGTACTATGTACAAATGTCTTTGTCGCATTCCTAAGTTGCCTCCTCCTTGTAGAGTTGGTGTATCTGGCTCAATGTTTTGTTAGAGAATGAGATTGATATTTGCTTTATGGACTATATTTATTGCTACACAGAATGG
Organism: Gekko japonicus; assembly: GCF_001447785.1. NCBI lineage: Eukaryota > Metazoa > Chordata > Lepidosauria > Squamata > Gekkonidae > Gekko > Gekko japonicus. The sequence goes on from NW_015173136.1 coordinate 836,105, forward strand.
ACTGTGGACACACACACAGGCTCAAAGAACTGTACATTTCAAGTCACCTGTTATGATGCCACACATAGAAGGTGCCTGCACATGCCTTACATGTAAATAAGGTTTCAGCTACACAGTTACCAGCCTGGGAAAGAAGCACACACCTCCATTATTGTGAGCAATGAGAAAACAACAGCTTTGAGAAGAGACAGCCCCCATTGCAGAAATAGTTGTAGTCACGTACTACCCATCACTGCTTTGTTCCTGCATTGGTATGTCCTGCCAAATGGACATTTGGTTATCGATAGAATGGCCAGCTTCATCAGCACTACAATGGAGCATCTTGACGCCAAGGTTTTCACACCTGCCCAGATGCCATACTCCGAGTAAGGTCTTAGATTACAATATTGGCCACTCCTTCTAGGTAACCACCCCTCCCTACATGCAACTAATAGGATTGTTTTTGGGATGGACTGACAGGTAGGTGGGTCAAGAGGTTGGCACAGCCACAACCCATCTCTTGAACCCCCTATAAAAGGAAAGGACCATTCACCTGGCCCTTCCTAGCTAGCAATCCCCGCAACAACCCCTATCTGCTTTTTACTCCCCTTGAGTCCCACTTGCTATCCCCAACCCTTGCTTCTACTTTGATCTCTTGATCTGCAGTCAAGAGACCCCCACACAGTCCAGCTAGTTCTGGTAGTGTGGATCCCTTTATTTTCTATTTCTTCTCATCCATTCTTCATTGGAACAACCAAGCTGCAAGACAGATAAGTATCGCCCACCATCACCCCTACCTGCTAATGCAACCGTGCTTATTTTAATACTGTATTTCTAAGGAACTTGATTGAATGTGTGAGTGCATCAGTATTGTTTGTATGAGATATATTCTTTTAAGTAAAAGACATCTATTTTAACCACAACCGCCTCAAATCTTTTACTGGTAACCCTTGGTGGGAACAGGACCTTGGTATAGTTGGCAAGAACACATTTATAAATTGCCAATTGCTGTAAAAAAAGCAATTCAGCTAACAGTTTGCCAGGAGCTTTCTTGGGGGCAGGAAGATGTGAGAGGTGTAAGGGGGAGTTGGTGTGAGGGAGTGGTGATGTGGTAGACATTTCTTCAGGTTCATGAGGGAGGCACACATCAAAATGGCTCCTATAAAGGTTCTTTACTATCTCCCCATGAACATTCATTAACTCAATTGCCATGCTGGCTTTTTTGAAAAATGTCTATTCAGAAGACTTGAATCGTTGATTCTGTAACTGTCCTCAACTGTCTGCAGTCTCTTCTGTGTTTTTACCTCAGAACATTGAGATCCACAGCTAAGCAATCAGAGGGAGGTGGGTGCAAACAGACAGGTTTTACCCCAGAACTCTGAACTACACAGTTGACCAATCCGGGGGGGGGGCAGGAGGCAGCAGCCTGCCAGACACATGGAAAACAATTGGGGAAACACATTTCTCCCCCTTTTTACCCCCTTAGGGTAACCCCCCCCCCGTTTTAACAAAAATGCTTCTCATTTATGTTACATTTAAAAAGTGGGTAATAACTACATATTCAAAACACCATCTGAGCATTCAGATATTAAGCAAGTTCATATGAACCATTTTCTAGAACCCACATTGTGCGAAGTTAAATAACCTAATAAAGGAAACCAGTTTTCTACAAATTTGGGGTATATTGCCATTGTGGGTGGGAGTTTGGCTAAGCTGGGCTAGCACCACTGCTAAGGTGATCCTGCTGGGGCAGCATTTTTGATGGATTAAAGTACCCTGGCCTTGCTCCTACACCTGACAGACACCCGCCTGTCTGGTGTTGGGGGGCCTTGTATTTAAAGGCATCGGGGAGGCTGGGCCAGCAGCAGGGCTCAGGCAATCCTGCTGAGCAAACCTCCCCGGCGGCTGTAAGCATCCCACCTCCTCTCCTACACCTGACAGGCAGCTGCCTGTCCAGTGTAGGAGTGGTAGGGGGGAGGAGTATTAGAAGCCACTGTGGAGGCAAGGCTGGCAGGATCACTAAGGTGTTATTGCTGGGGTGGGCTCCCTCGTGGCTTTAAGCACCCTGCAACTGCTGCTGCACCTGACAGACAACTGCCTGTTAGGTGTAGGAAGTGGGGGGAGTGTGTTGGAAGCCATCAGAGAGGCTGGGCCAGCAGCTTTGCTTCACCTCACAGATCTTTGGCCACTCCTTATTTCCTCAACTGTCATTAGCTCTGTGCAGTCCCCTGTAACTGTTTTTTTTTTAACCTCAGAACACTGAGCTCTGCAGCTGACCAATCAGAGAGACCAAGGAGGCAGCAGCCTGGCACCCACATAGGAAACAATGGGGGGAGCACATTTTACCCCTTTTGACCCACTTAGGGGTCAAATTTATAAAAATCCCTTCTTAGTGAGCATCTATGCCATGGTAGAAACGCTCTCCCCAAATTTGGTGTTTCTAGGTCCAGTGGTTTGGCCTGGGCATTGGTTTTATGGTGAGGGAACTTTCTTTTATATATATAGATTGGAACTTTGTGCTTAGATAAATGTGGAAAATGACATGCTGCCTTCAGGAGAAAGGGTCTGAGGTCATTTATACATAAGTTGAACAACAGGGGCGCAAGTAAATATCCCTGCTTGACTCCTTTGTCTAGGATGAAAGGCTCTGATAGCTGTCCTAACTCCTCGCATCTAACCCAGGCGGAGGGATGGTTGTAGAGCCGTTGAATTAAGTAAAGGAGATGTAGTTCAATGCCATATTCCTTCAGGTTTTCCCACAGCTGGGGTCTAGAGATTGTATCAAATGCTGATTTTAGGTCCATGAAGGCAGTTGCCAACATGACTTCTCCAGAAATTGTGTATTTATCAACCAAGAACTGCTGGGTATGGCAATGGTCAGTGGTACTTGCACCTTTTCTAAAGCCAGCCTGTTCATTTCCCAAAATGTTATTTCCTTCAACCCAAGACTCCAACTTTTCAAGAAGCACTGCAGCATAAAGTTTTTCTATAGTGTATAGCAAGCTTACAGGATGGTAATTCATTGGGTCCCCCTTTTTATAAATCAGAACAATTATTGTACTATGCCAGACTTCAGGTATGTTTTCTGTCTTTTTTATTTTAAAAGAACAGTCAACATCTGTGCCCACCAGTCTGGGTCAATTTTGAATAGTTCTGATGGTATTAAATTGGGCCCAGGTGTTTTCTTTCTTTATTTATTTTTGGTTAATAATATAACCTGCAAAAGTGACATGTCTACTTTCCTAACACATGCCTACTCATATGCCCCATGCAGAGGGGTTATGCCACTTTCTTAAGACACAGTCACAATATGCAAACAAGTAATTATGAAAATCGTACAGAACAATTCTATACAGAAATCCAAGTATGGGTCCATTTATGATTTTTTTCAGACATGTAGGCAATGAGTTGATTTTCTGTAGCCAAGGACATGATCTATTAGAAAAGAAAGCAACAACCAATTCTATAAAAAAGCATTGTTTCCAAGAACAATCAACTAACAAAAGAGGGAGGATAGGAAATATAGACTTTAGGTCTGCTATCATCTGGCACCATCTTCAAAGAAACCTTTAGCGAAAGGAAGGTAAGAGACAAAAAACAGATGCCCTACAGCAGTTTACTCAAGGACAAAGAAGATGATACTGAATAACTGGAAACCATACAATGCATATTTCATAAGACTCTTTTATGTGCTCCAAAGGAACATCTGTGTAAATAATTTTGTTTGGGTTTGTGGAGTTGTGAGGCAAGCTACTACTCTCAGCAATCAAAGGTTTTCAGGTACCTGGTATAAATTAAAAGGAAAGAAGGAGAAAGTTATACTGAGGATGGCCTTTGGGTCAGCCATTTTGAAAGCACAGGTTCATCAGTTTAATATACTTTGTAACTCCAGTAGTCTACTCAATGAAAACCAGTTAAGTCAGGTACTAAAGAAGATCAAAAATTCTGTCTCCTTTCCATAGCCGTTCTTGGGTCATGAGACCAAACAGTCATTCTGCTCTAAGCTAAAATCAGTGTTTGCACATTTTATGCCATTGCCACACAATTTCTTTTTAATCTAGTAGCGACCAAAGTTAGAATACTGAAAGACAAGTGATTTGTAACTTTTTTCAGTTGAGTTCAATAATTATAAAAACTAGGATGACACATCTGTGAGGAAAAGGTGTTTCATCCATACCACCTTTCTTGGAACATGAAGGGCAAGATACAATCTATAGTTCATGAAAATGTTACACGTACTATCACTTACATAACTTATAAAAGGAGCAGAAGACTTGGATATGTGTAAATGAAAGTGACATCACCTTGTACGATGTGTTACTTTATGATAGAAACAAAATACAAAAATTAATGTGCGGCCTAACTACACTCCAGAACCAAACAAAGGTTAGTGAAAAGGAGGGCCAATATTAAAACCTTTCCATTAAAAATAAAAAGAGGTACATGTATTTATTAATAATAACAAATTTTAAAACATATATAGGGGCCCATTTACAACCAATGTATATAAAACATAACAATATCAAGGGCTTAAAAAGTTGACCTTACGCGTTTCGGCCAAATAGGCCTTCCTCAGAGGTCATACATATGTGGCAAGATGGTTAATAATTATATTCACATAAACACAATCAGAAATATATACAAAATATAGATTCAATAAGGACCATAAAGTAAATTGTTCAAAAGTAAAATCACCAGGCACAGGGTAAATATGCACATAAGACCTTTAAAGTGCAATCACTAGCCCAGTGATTATAAAATAAACTTATGGTCCAAAAATTTCCTTCTTTGATTGTGTTCCCACAGTATTCACAAGTAAAAAGCAGTGACATCATCTTGTACAATGTGTTACTTTATGATAGAAACAAAATACAAAAATTAATGTGCGGCCTAACTACACAACACACATTCCTCAATGGGAACTCAATTACCAGGAATGCAAGACTGCAGTGTACAGGGAGAAGGTGCTTATTCCTCCCTCCCTCTTCATCTTCCCAACCCAAAACTAGCCCAGGAGACTACTATTTCCCCACTGGGGAAACCTTCATGCACCCGAACGGTACATGGAGAGTCCCCAACTAACACAGTGCTCCTTGTGTTTCAGTTCAGGAAAATGGCACATGGAGTGGAGGGACTGAAGGCCACTGTCATTGTGCACTGCAGTCCCAAGCAAACTGGGCACAGCCTGACTGAGAACTGAGGTTCTAGCGGGGAACCTGCAAGCAGATGTGGATCACAAAATATCTGTAATTAAGCCCTTACTTTGAGTTGAAGTATAACCAGAGGATTAGGAGGTCACACCACATCAAGAGATAATGAAACACAAGTTGGTAAAGCCAATTTACTGCATTGACACAACAAATAAATGCTACATACCATAACAGTATACTTTCAAAAATGCTCATAGGCCATTTTTGGGTTCACAGCTATGTTTATTATTACTTTATGATCATTGCCAGAAAAATGCTGTGCTTTTTTCTCCCCCATAAAGGAGAAAGTTCCAGCTGACATGATAGCAAACAGGTGATGAGACTCCCAGAGGTAAACACATGGGTGCATATGTAGGACACATGCCCACTGGAGGCAGAGCTTCTTTAATTATAGCCTTCTCAATTTAGTGCAATATGGGCTTGGCTGCTTAATTGATCCACGCGGAGCATGTTTGTGACTCTTATAAAGGGGAAAGAAATGAATATTTGAGACTCAGCCAATTTAGTCAAGCTGCCATGTTTGCATTAAGAGTCCAGGATCTCTACCTTAGATCATTTGTTCGTTTAGAACAATAGAACACCTGGATTAGGAAGGCTGGAATAGTATACGACCTCCTTCCATTTTTGCTGCCTGGAAATTACTCTGCCTTGAGAGTCAGAATCTGATAAAACAGGTGGAACTGGCACATTAGTATGTTTGCACCATTCCTGTGCCTTGCAAATATATGAGTCAAAAGGCAGAATGGTGAAAAACATGAACAATACATACAAAACAACCAGTGTTCTTAAACTTCAGCAAGATTGCCTGGCCTGATCCATGGTCTGTTGAAACCTGCAGGAGTGTTCCAGCAACATCAGCTATACTGGATCACATTTTTTTGCTCCCATACAAATATATTCTCATTAACATTCAGAGTAAGCACATTCTAAAATGCATAGACTTTGGGAAGGTTTGCCCCAGTCTGAACGTTTTATGAAGAGGGTGATGAAATAATACAAAGAGGGTGCTGAATAATACAACAAAAAGAGCAAAATCTTGCCTTTTCGTACAGAAAATAGTTTCAGATTTTTTTCTTAAAAGAAGCATCTAGCCCTTCAGCCATAAAAAGAAGTATGAGCATATACACTTCTGTGGGCAATGGTCCATGAAAGGATAGGTCGTGGATAACATGGAGCAAATTTTCTACCCAAGCTATAGCTTGGCCTCCAAACTCGCAAAACATAAATTTAATCAGTTTTTTCCCATTGGCTCCATTCATGCTGGTCACGACCAAAATGTCAGAGCTGTGCTGACCTATGGTGATATCCCACAATGCTTTGGTAAAAAGCAACCATGGGGTATGAGTATTTTGTACCTGACCATCACCATCTTCACTGGCAATATTCCTTCCTCACTAAATTATGATCCAGTTTTGGTTTTTCCCAGACTAGTCTTTTTCTGAGGGGCAGTGGTGGCTCAGAGGTTAAGGTCAGTGGCTCGGCAGTTTGTTTTTTTTTAACCAGAACATTTTATTCGTATTCAACCATAAAGTATAACAACAAACAGCAAAAGTTACAGAAATCCACTTATCCTACCAATGCAATCAAATATACAATCAAAGAGAGGTTCCACGGAACAAAGCCATAAAGGCAGTTTGAGACCCTAGTGCTGCGCGACGGAGTGAGCTCCCGTCTCTGGCCCCAGCTCCTGCCAACCTAGCAGTTCGAAAGCAAGAAATTGCAAGTAGAAAAATAGGTACCACTTCAGTGGGAAGGTAACAGCGTTCCGTGCACCTTGGCGTTTAGTCATGCCGGCCACATGACCACGGAGACGTCTTTGGACAGCGCTGGCTCTCTGGCTTGAAAACAGAGATGAGCACTGCCCCCTAGAGTTGGATTCAACTAGCTTTCGATAAAGGGAAACCTTTACCGTTACCTTTTTAGTTTTTTTCTGAGTCCCGACTTGGTGGGGGGCATCAAGACAGCAGCAGCAAAGTGCTGCTCAGCTTCTTCTGAAATGGAGAATACCTAGACAATTACCAGGTACTTTCATCCCCCAAGCAGTCGGGTCCACATCAGACCTGGCTCACCATGGCAGTAGCATTATAACAACTGACTGCTCCATTGGAAGTGTCCTGAAGATAAAAGAGGATTATGGGGAAATGAAGCAATTTGGAATGAAGAGGAGATGGGATGAGTCCTGTCCATGCTAGAAACAACCAAGACCATATTTCCTTCTCATGCAGGATCCACAGAAACACAATTTTAAAGATTCCAGTGAGAGATCAAATTCTGTTACAGGGACACAGACAAGAGGATCTGGGTAAAGTTTCTAGTGAACAGTTGGTAGGATTCCTGTGCTTGAAACCTCTCCGTAAGTCCACATCACCCCAGGTGCCTGATGCCTCACGCCTGCTATGCATATTGGCTGTCCAACTGGATGTTCTTTATCTAGTATTTTTAATGTATTAACCATGTTATGTATTAACCATGTTGTGTTTAATGTATTAACCATGTTGATCAAATTGTTTTTCCTTGGAAGATTCAATCTTTTTTTTTTTTACTTAAAAAAGAGAAATCCAATCCCTGAACAGAAAAAGGACAAGAAATTAAGCAACCACATCTGGACTTTTAAAACTTTATTTCCATTGCAGAAGTCTTTTGATCATAGAGAATTAGACAGCTGTGCCTTAAGGAGATGCTTCTTCACTTTCATCACTGCCAAACATGAAAGAAGCTTTGCCTTTCCCTTGCAAAGGCTCTCCATACAAACATGGTCATAACAGACTACATTTTTACAGATCAGGTGGAGTCATCCATTCAGTACAGTTTTGCTGCTGCAACTGTAAGTCTCTAAGGTCTGAAGCACAGAGCACTGCTATCCTTGCCAACTGAGATCCTTTAACCAAAGATGCCAAGGACTGGATCTGGGATCTTTTTCATGCAAAGCACATGTTCTGCCACTGAACTGGGGTTGTTTCCTTCTTAAAATCAGTTTTGTTTCTGGAAAATCCTAAACAGAATGTCACCCTTCAAAACCCATTGATTTCAATGGACTTAGAAAGGTATAACTTCTTAGGATTGCACAGTAAGTAAGTAAGTAAGTAAGTAAGTAAGTAAGTAAGTAAGTAAGTAAGACTTTGATTATCAGTTCCTAAATCAAGAGCTTACCAGTTATTACTCAGCTATTTCTTTCATTCATGGATACAGCAAAATCTTCAATATATGACATTTCTTAGGTTAAGAAGCATTTACTATAGATTTTGGTCTTGGAGTAAGTTTGAGTGATAAATTAAAAATCCTATATTAAAAATAAGAACATAAGAGACGCCAGTGTTGGATCAGGCCAAAGGCACAGTGGCCAAAAATACCAGGTGCCATCAGGAGGTCCATCAGTAAGGCCAGGACATTAGAAGCCCTCCCACTGTTGCCCCCCCCAAGCACCAAGAAGACAGAGCATCACTTGCCCCAGAGCCCCTATCTATACCTTGTGGCTAAAAGCCACTGATGGACCTCTGCTCCATATGCCTATCTAATTCCCTTTTGAAGCCGTCCATGCTTGTAGCCGCCACCACTTCCTGTGGCAGTGAATTCCATGTGTTAATCACTCTTTGGGTGAAGAAGTACTTCCTTTTATCTGTTCTAATCTGACCGCTCAGCAATTTCATGGAGTGCCCATGAGTTCTTGTATTGTGAGAAAGGGACAAAAGTACCTCTTTCTCTATCTGTTCTTTTTCATGCATAATCTTGTAAACCTCAATCATGTCACCCCTCAGTCGTCTTTTCTCCAAGCTAAAGGGCCCTAAGCGCTTTAACCTTTCCTCATAGGGAAAGTGTTCCAACCCTTTTATCATTCGAGTTGCCCTTTCCTGCACTTTTCCCAAAGCTATAATATCCTTTTTAAGGTGTGGTGACCAGAACTGCACACAGTATTCCAAATGAGGTCTCGCCATTGATTTATATAGGGGCATGATGATATTGGCTGATCTGTTTTCAATAAAAATAGTTTTTACGTGTTTCACATGACAGCTGGAAAGGAGACAGTATCATTTGTTAGGTTTACAGATTCACTTTGCCAAAAAGATAGATCAAGGTGGGGTAGCCATGTTGGTCTGAAGCAACAGAACAAAGTTAGAGCCCAATAGCACCTTTAAGGCCAACAAAGTTTTATTCAAGGTGTGAATACTGTACTCTGTACTCTGACATAACACTGTTCCCCAGGAAAAGGATTTTGTCAGTTAACTCCATGTTTTATTGAAGCAAAATGTTATTACTACTCTTAGCAATCAAGAATATAATTGAATATGTAATGTAATTTGGAATGGTAGATTTAAATGCAGTTCTTTGTTTTGGGGACAAGGAAAACACTCTACACAGCCAAGATGCTGTAAAATTCACCTCCGTGATTTAGAAGAGATGGATGGGGTCTAAGGATAGAATTCTCACAAATTAGGGCACATCAGTTTCCAGTTCTAACATATTTATTACCTATGTTGTCTCTCCCCCCCCCCCCTTTAACCCCAACTAAGCTTGTCACTCTTTTGATCTGTTAAAAAAGTGTCCTGACTATTTTGCATGCTACTTTAACAAACCACTCCTATAGATACAACTATGTTATGAAATTCCATTTCATCGTCTGACGAAGTGTGTGCGCACACGAAAGCTCACACCTTGAATAAAACTTTGTTGGTCTTAAAGGTGCCGCTCTGGACTCAAACTTTGTCAAAAAGAGTCCTTGAGCCTACATTCTGCCTGGGAATATGTATAAAATGACCAAATTTACTTTTAGCAACAATTAGCCACTTCAGAATACTTGTAGATTGGTATACATATTTGCTATGCATGTACTCTTAGAGAACAGTAGCTTATGATCCTGTTCTTGGAGTATCTGATTTTACCTCAAGTCACCTTGTGAACTGCTCAGTTAAACCAAAACTGCAATCCTATGCACAATCACTTGCAAGTAGTTACTGCTGATAGAAGGACTTATTTCTCAAAAAACATGCATATTATTGGGCTGCACATCAAACTAAACTGGTTTTTAAGGTCCCCTTCCACTAAGTCAAGAATCTTTCACTCATAAAGCACTCTTTAGTATAAACAAAGCGGAAAATGGCCGGCGTCCGAGGGAGAGGAGTAAGAGGGGGGCGTGGTTCTCAAAGTCCGAGAGTGGAGGAAGGAGATGTTTTCTCCACACTAACAGAGCTGCTTTGGCCCATTCATGAAAGACTCGATGGCCTTAACCAATTGATTGCTGCCTCAAACCAGAGCATGGCAAAACAGCAACAGCAGATCACCGAGCTTGTGAAAAAATCGATCCAAACTGATGAAAAACTTAAAGAGACCACACATGATGCTAAAAAGCTGAAGAAAAGAGTTGGTCTGATGGAACAAAAGCAGGATCTACACGAAAGGAAGCTATTGAACCTACAAATGGACAAAGCGAATAAAACCCTTAGATTTTTTAGCATCATGTGTGGTCTCTTTAAGTTTTTCATCAGTTTGGATCGATTTTTTCACAAGCTCGGTGATCTGCTGTTGCTGTTTTGCCATGCTCTGGTTTGAGGCAGCAATCAATTGGTTAAGGCCATCGAGTCTTTCATGAATGGGCCGAAGCAGCTCTGTTAGTGTGGAGAAAACATCTCCTTCCTCCACTCTCGGACTTTGAGAACCACGCCCCCCTCTTACTCCTCTCCCTCGGACGCCGGCCATTTTCCGCTTTGTTTATACTAAAGAGTGCTTTTTCACACTTCTTCAGCAAGTGCTGGTTTATCCGCAAAAAACAGCTAAGTCTCTGGCACGCTTGAGTGATTAATTGTCTTCTCCCCCTCCCCGTCTCTTTAAATCACAGTTCGGTTTGTTTACGTCTGGGATTCCTCCCGACGCCGCTGAGGGTGGGGGGGGGATCGGAACTCACTTTTAAAGCTTCTTCGCTCGTCTCATTCTCCAGTTCCTTGACAGTCTGATCACAGACTCCTTTTAATCATGCTTCATTCGCTGACCCGCTTGCTTGTCCCGATCGGCATTCAGCTATGCTCGGTAAAAACCGAGCCTCTCAGGGGGTGGACCGAATGGGGCAGGGAGGAGCGCCTCAATTCCCCGGCTTCAAGCCGTGGAAGAGGTCGCCCCTCAAGCGCCCCCAGCTTGGAGCCTCACACTGAGGCTCACCTGGGGGTGCCACTTGAGGTGACACCCCTCCAGCACCCCTGGAGCGCGGAATGCCTCCCCCGTTCAGGAGAGAGCCTCCGCCATCGCTGAAGCCATAGACCGGAAGTCCCCCCCTTCCATTTTTTCGCCCTCTTTTCTTTCCTTTTTGTAGTCACGTAGGGGTAATAAAAAATCAATAAAGCTTCCCTTCGGGGGATTAAAAAAAAAAAAAAGAATCTTTCACTCATAGAAGGCTCCTCTCATGGAAGAAGTCCATCTGTGAATAGAAGATTCCTCACTTTGCAGACAGATATCTTAGGATACAACACCCGGGCTGATTTCACACTAGAGCTGCCTCGCGGTTGCGCCACCGTTTGCCCCGACACTATTGGTCAATTTCACACCCGGGGCTGCATTTGACCTGCGGCTTCGCCTAATTTCCTCCACAGTTTCGTGATCCACAAAAAAACAGGATCATGAAACTGCAGGGGAAATTGGGTGAAGCCGCGAGTCAAAATGCAGCCCCGCAGCTTCAGATGTGAAATTGACCAATAGTGTCGGGGCAAACGGCGGCGCAACCGCGAGGCAGCTCTAGTGCGAAATCAGCCCCGGTTTTAACTCTGATATCATTCAGAGACTATACTAGCTGTATAGTGTGCAAACGTTGACAGAACCCTTGAGCCCTATTGTACTTCATATGCAAATTAGTGATGAACAGTAAACTGGATACATAAAGGTCAATACTGTACAGGTGCCAATTTGATCAGGGAATTAGGTGGTTGTGGCCCACTTGCAGGAGTCTGGGGAGGAGGGTGTTGTTTGTTCGGGGTTTTTTGTCTGTTTTGCTCCGGTGTATTGCTGTTTTTCTTTAATCCTGGTTTTAACCTTGCAGTTTAAACTGCTGCTGTCTAGGTGGCTTGATACTGTTTTACACTGAGTTTACACTATGCAGTTATTTTTACGGGTATAAACAGGTTGCTTACCTGTAACTGATGATCTTCGAATGGTCATCTGTGCATTCACACCTCTGGGATATAGTGCGCCTGTGCCGACCCCAATCGGTATAATGGAAAGCAAAAGGGATTTTCGCACCTGCTCCCCAGTCATATGTCAGGCTCCATTGCACATGACTACGGGAGGGGCATGACAATCCCGCCAGTTCCTTCTGTCCGCTGCCCCCAGTCTCTAAAGAAAGGAGAGGACTGAAAGCAGAGGGAAAGGGGGGCGGGTGGTGTGAATGCACGGATGACCACTCGAAGATCATCAGTTACAGGTAAGCAACCTGTTTATCTTCTTCGTGGTCTCTGTGCATCACACCTCTGGGAGACTAGTAAGTAGTACACGCCTACCTGGAGGAGGGAGTTAAAGGTCCTAGATCTGCACCACCTGCAACACCGCTCGACCAACAATGGAATGCTGATGAAGATGTACATCAAGGGCATAGTGCTTCACAAACATGTGAGGAGTAGCCCAAGTCGCAGCATTTCAGATGTCCTCAAGTGACACACCTCGTAGGAAGGTTGTGGATGTAGCCACCGCCTGGGTGGAATGTGCCCTTAGTGGACCCGGGAGCGGCTGCTTTGCCAAAGAGTAGCAAAGCTTAATAGTCTCCACAATCCATTTGGACAGATGTTGGGATGATAGCTTCTTCACTTGGGTAGGTGAAGCATAAGAAACAAACAGGGGCGGTGACTTTCAAAAGGGCTGAGTTCTATTCAGGTAAAAGAGCAAAGCCCTTTTAACATCCAACAAATGGAGCTGATGTTCTCCTTCAGTTGTCGGGGATGGGAAGAACACCGGGAGGACAATGTCCGCTTGTAGATGAAACTCTGAAACCACTTTCGGTAAGAAAGAAACATCTGGAGCCAACGTAACCCCACTATGATGGAAACTCAGGTTGGGGGGGAGGTGACAGCGACCAGAAAGGCTGTCTTCCAGGACAAAAGCTGAAGACTACAAGTAGCCACTGGCTCAAAGGGACTGCACATAAGTCTCGTGAGCACCAGGGGTAAGTCCCAGGCTGGCTTGGGGCTGTGTGATGGAGGAAAGAGGTGGGTTAGACCTTTTAAGAACTTTTTGGTCTGAGGGTGGGAGAAAACAGAATGGCCATCAATAGGTGGATGATTAGCCGAAATGGCAGCTAAATATACCTTCAAGAAAGCACAGTTAAGGCCCAAGTCCAAACGGGACAACAAAAAACCAAAGATTGCCATCAGGTTCGATGGGGGTGGTGGTAATCCTGACGAAATCAGGTAGGACAGGAATTTCTTCCACTTCCTGACATAAGAAATTCGAGTAGACGAGTTACGACAGTTCAGTAGGACATGCCCTATCCTGTTTCTAACCGTCAAAAGAGGATCCTCCAAGCTGTGAGCTTGAGACGCTGCACATCGTGATTCCCCCAGGCACAAAAGGCAAAGTGAGTGTCCGTCGGGGGGGCGATTTTGTTACCACACTTCCACGATCTTGCTACCACACTTCCAGCACTGTCGAAAGAAACCCCACCGTTTGGCCATATTGCAGAGGGAGGGGAAAAGATCTCCGCTGGAGCAGAGATAATCCAAAGAAACACTAACTAACTATAAAATACTTTCCTAACTACAAAAAATGAGAAAGGGGCCTAAAGGCCAAAAATGCTACCGACTGAGGCAGAGAAGATCCTACCAGCGCGGCGGTCAGAAGAGAACTGGCGGGATCATCATGCCCCTCCCCTAGTCATGTGCAATGGAGCCCGGCACATGACTGGGGAGTGGGCGCAAAAATCCCTTTTGCTTTCCATTATGCCGATCGGGGTTGGTGCAGGCGCACTATATCCCAGAGGTGTGATGCACAGAGACCACGAAGAAGATCTTTTGGTTCAGGCCTATTGGACCAGTATGATATTCAGATCTGAGATTTTTCAGAAATCCTGACATTTTTCAGGTCCAATAGACCAGAACCGAAAAATGCCGGTAAAAAAATAACAGATTAATCCTGGGGCTGGCTTGGCTTCTCCTGCAGCCCATTTTATACCAAACTGCAGGAGAAGGCAGTGCAGAGGTGCACCTGCAGGGAGCAATGGGCACCCTGCAGGCACAGTGATTCTGGCTGGGCTGCCCCCTCCTGCCACCCAGTTTAAACCATGCGGCAGGAGACGGCAGTGCAGAGCTGCACCTGCAGGCTGCAAGAGAAGCCAGCCACACCTGAGGCAGCGCGGAGCTCTGAGCTCCCTGCCACCCCAGCTGATCCTCAGGCTGACTTCTGCAGTCCTTTTAAAGTTTAAAGGGACTGCACAAGCCTGCCCGACAAACAGCTACTGTTTTCAGATCTACCTGAAATTCCTGAATTTCTGTTGATGGGCGGCCAACCAGACGCTGTTCCCATGAATTTAGCTGAGGGCTTAGAGGCTGTGTTTGGGTGGTTGAAACAGAGCAGCTGAAACTGAATCCAGGTAAGATGGGGGTTCTCTGGCTGGGTGGGGGAGGGCCATGGTTGGGTAATCAACTCCCGGCTCTTGATGGGGTGCCCTTATCACCGGTGCCATCCGTCAAGAGGCTGGGTGTGACTCTGGATGCCACCTTACCTATGGAGGCCCAGGTCGCGAAAGTTGCCAAGCTGGCATTTTTCCAACTTCACCAGGTTAGGCAATTGGCTCCCAACCTAGCCACAGTAATCCATGCAATGGTCACCTCCAGGATAGAGTACTGTAATTCGCTCTACATGGGCATTCCCTTGCAACTGACCTGGAAGCTCCAACTGATCCAGAATGTGGCTGCATGAGTCCTTACGGGGACCCCTTGGGCAGCACAGACTCAGCCTGTGCTGCATGAGCTGCACCGGCTTCCAGTGGAGCACTGGATCAGGTTCAAGGTTCTGGTTTTGACCTTAAAAGCTGTAAGCAGTCAGGGACCCACATACCTTCGGGACCACCTCTTTCAATATATCCCTGGAAGAGCATTACACTCTAGCAATAAGAACCTCCTGGTGGTCCCCGGCCCAAGAGAGATCCGGTTGTCCTCAACTAGGGCCAGGCCCTTTTCGGCCCTGGCTCCCACTTGGTGGAACTCTCTGCCAGAGAACTTCCACGCCCAATGGGATTTACTTCCTTTCTGTAGGGCTTGTAAGGCAGAGATGTTCCACCAGGCATTTGGTTGGGGACAGCAACGGTCTGACACTCTCCCATTCCTATCCTCCCCCTTTTTTCAGCATATCCCCTCCACCCAGGGGCTGGTGAAAAGTACTGCCATCTTGGAGTTAATGTTGTGTTTGGCAGATTTTTAAACTATTCTGATGCTGTTTTAACTCAATATTATTGTATTTATTTCTGATGTAAGCCGCCCTGAGCCCTGTTTGCAGGGAAAGGGGGACGATAAATCAAATATAATAAATAAATAAAAATAAATAATATATCTGGCATGTTCTTGGGATTTGCCCCGCCAGTTTTCCCATGAAAACCTGGATACATTTGGGAAGCCAAAATATACTACATAAAAATACTAATAAGGCAGAAAAAAGTAGCAAAAATACAAACTACCAATTAGGTAGAAACAAAATATCGGTAAGGTAAAAACAAAAATACTGATAAAGTAGAAACACCAACACCAGAGATTAAGGATGTACAACATGAGGAAAAATGGTATTTTTTCAGATTTGGCTATCATGGAGCTGGAAAATATCAGTTTTCTTGGTTATTTGGGTCCCAAATACGGGTTTGGCATTCAGATCCACTTGCTTTCTGGATGGGATTCTGATATTATATGTCTGCATTATTCTCTATGGAGATTCTTCCCTGGGGGCTGGAAGGGCTGTTTGGTAAGTAAATTGCACCAAAATTGCAACAGTGCTGGTGGTGCTTGTCCACTAAATAATCCCAAAGTTTCAAGTGAATTGGGCCACAAGGTCCAATTCTATGGGCCCCTTGAATAAGGTGCCGCTATTGTTTCCTTCTGGGGGGTGTCCAGGCTTTCTCCAGGGCAAAAAATAGCCAAAAACACAAGAGCAAGCAAAGCAACCACTGGCCAAAAGCCTCCCAATGTAAACAAAACCAACATCCTCAACAGAACCAATACAGAAACAGGGAATGCCAGGAGAATCACAGGACAATGTGGCAAGCCTAACACAAACCAATGTCAAAACCAGAGAATCCAAGCCAAAGTCAAACCAGAAAATCCAATGCAAACCAACTTGAGCAAAGACTACAATGCTGCAAGAACAACAGAACCAATTTCAAAGCACAGAATCCAAGCCAAACCAACCTGGCAAGCTCTGGCAAGAAGACACTGACCTAGACATGCAGTAAAATTAAAGAAAAACAGTCCTGGGAGGCTTAAAATAGTGTGTGTCCCCCCCCCCCCCCCCCAGTATTCCTGGTTACTCCCAAATATTTCTGGAATTTTTTTGTGCCCATTTACTGGAAAACCCCAGATACCATCTCAACACTAAATGTATTGGGGGGAAATCCAATAGGGTATTTTTGGGGTGTGTATTCAGGCAGGGGATATCCAAACGGACATCCCTACTAGTGAAGTTGTCAAACTACTTTTCAAAGACATTAGTGGCCTTCATCACAACCTTCCATGAGTTGGGTTGTGTGAAATATTGGGTTGGGGGAAAAGGGAGGAGGGGTCTCCTTTCACCAACAAAAAGAGACCTTGGGACCTGCACGGACAAATGCTATTTCTGATAGGGCCTGTGATAAGGAGGGAAATTAGATTAGACTGAACAAAGAAGCCGACTGGCTCCAACTCATTATTTCTTATTGTTTGCTCTTAACCTACTGCTGATCAGTATAATTGATGATCCTGGGTTCTATCATAAAAAGTATCCCCTTTCTGCATATGATTAATAATTTTAGAAACTTCTCTGTCATCTTTTTTTCTAAACTAAGAACTCATGAAATCTAGTAAATGTTAGATTCCCCCCCCCAGTAACCATCTTTTTGCACACGTTTGCACTGAATTTTTCATTTGCCTTTTTGTTGACTATTCACATGCATGAAGTTGCTTTATACTGAATCAGGCCATCAGGTCATCGTCTATTCAGACGAGCAATAGCTTTCCAGGATCTCAGGTAAAGGTCTTTCACATCACCTACCACCTTGTCCTTTTTAACTGGTGATGCCGGGGATTGAACGTGGGACTTTCTGCATGTCAAGCAGACACTCTGTCACTGAGCCATGGCCCCCCTCCCCTAAACATAATTTGGAGAGATCCGTCTGCAGTTTTTCATCATTTGCTTTAAACCCAATAGATGAAAAGTAGCCATAGCCTGTCTGCCATCTGTGATGCGTAATCTCTTTTGGACTCTGCCTTGCTTGAAATAACCTGCATGGTACGTGCCAGATATGTTCAAAGAGAAACTTGTTTAATAAGGACTTTGGCTTCATGTTGGGTGTGTTCTGAGTAGTGAATTCCCCCCCCCCCATCCAGGTGTATGGCTGATAAAGTATGTTAGGGCTGGGTCTGGGTGACTGTACTGAATCAGTTACAGGCTTTTACAATTTAAAATGATCTTAAATAAAGCTTCAATACAAGCGGCTGAAGGAGTTCCTCAGTTATGAGAAGGGCTCCAGAATTCGGCTGCAACAAAAAGATCCCATTTGATAATTGTCTGCTTGTGAAAATTAAGCCAATTTTCTGTTTCATTTATAACTTTCTCTTCCAATTCAAAAGCACCAGAACTTCCCCCGAAGGAAGGAATTAACAAAAGACAGAACAGAATTTGACATTTCTTCCAGGCCTCCACTGAAATTATATTTGGCAGGCAACCCCACGTCTGTGGATAGTGCCTGAGAATGTGCATGGCAGGAAATTTTTCAGGTTTGATCTATTTTTGTTTTCTGAAAACATCTGCTCTCCTAGCTTGCAGGACAAACCCCTTAAAATGACAAAATAAAATCCTCATTTCACAAAGAATAACTCAGCTTTGAATTAATTACCAAAGAGTGGTTAACTAAGGGTTTTTTTTTTAAGTTAAGACTGTATGTTAGAATCATACACACACACTCGTATGTATTCCACTCAAGGAGAAGGAAAACTTTAAACTTGCCTGGAACCAATACTTTAAGAGCAAAAGTGCTTTACACAAAGCACAAATACATAGGTATCATGCTAAGGACCACTATGAATACAAGTACATTCCTATCCGCATAAAATGAACTATCTTCTGTGATTCTAGTATACATACATACAATGAGGTCAGCACCCCATTGGGAGGGTACAAAGAGGTCTTTGTTCACGTCATGAAAAACCAGAGGTTGCTAGACAGAATGTCCTCACAAAACTGAAGCTACTACATAAACTTTTACACTAGCCTTTCTTGCTAGGTGATATAAGACATTATGAATCTTCCTGGTCTTCTCTATTGCTCCTCTTCTCTCATCTTAACTACAGTAACAGAAAAACAAGGTAGTTCCCACTTGTGCTGGGAAAAGTGGGATCAAGAAGAGCTTCAGAGCTAATGCAGCTACTGGCTCATAACTTCCACGTTGTGCCCACATGTGATCAAAACACCAGGTTTTTATATGGAAGCTTGAAATAATGAATGCCCATCTCTTGTTCGAATAGCCTCAGCACAGCCAAGAAAAACACTAACAGAGAGAGCAAAAGATACAGCTAGCATTCCTGAAGGAACTACTTTTAATATTAGCATGACAAACAGATGACTGAATGAGCGAAAACATGGACATTTCATTAATGCTGCCCCATTCAGGTTCAATTGTCCCATGGGTATCCAGAGTCTTTGAAGACATCAACAAATCAAATTATATGCCATTCTCATGGAACAGGAATTATTACAAGTTATTGCAGCAGAACACCTTTAAAAACAAAATATTTCATCCTGCATGTATTTTTTCATGGAGAAGTCAACATGTTTCAATTACATATATTTAATATTTGATTGCTAGTGCTTCCACAGCTGTTTTATGTATTCACATTTTTTCCCTAACAAAACAACGTTAGCACTCTGAGAAACACTGCAATATCAAAGCCTGTAGCCAGATTGCTGGTCATATTTTATAAATTTTCTATGCAACTTCCTGACCTTGCTTCATGTCCTGATAATGTGGGCTATGCGCTGATGTCTATTTTAACTACTTCTTCATAACACAGCTTAACTGGCCTTGAAATACTGGCATATAGAAACATCACCATAAAGATAAAAATTATAAACAGGAGCACACACTGTAAATAGCATGGTTTCTACCCATTCCTGATCTGCTAAGCAGACCACCTTAAAAGGATACACAGGCAATAAAAAGTTGTGTGTACAGCTGACAATTAACTAATGACAGACTGAACTTCTGATTTCATTAGGTTCACAACAGCATTTATCTCAACTGAAGTATGGATTACAATCATTGGACAAGTAAACAAAAAAAACATGTTTAACTTATATATGAGCAATATGTTAAACCATACTGCGTAGTATAAGATCAGTTTTTCATGTGTACTTGAGAAAAGTCGGGCATGGTATTTTGGAAAGCTGACCGTAATTTACAAGCATTAACTCTGTTGTTTGCAGTGGTTCTGTAAGGAAAGAAAAACATTTCTACTGAAGATGGTTAAAACCATACAACGAATATGAAAACATTTTCTCACACCACTAAAAACAGGGCAGTACTTATATCCATGTACAGAAGAGGGGATGAAAACTGGTTATTCACAGCTACAGCTTGATTATCTTCAAGTGCAAAGCCCCGATAGAGCTGTGAGAAAGAGGTATATGTTTAACCACTGTGTATGTCTCAAACACTAAAGCCCTGATCAGAGGACTAAAGCACTGATCAAAAGGAGACAGACCTTGAGTAGCAGAGGTACTGCAGGTCAGGGTTAACTAGCATTAGCCAAGCAGCAAGAACAGAATGCAGCTGTGCCTTTACAGAGTCCGTGATTCAAGCCAGGGCTAACTGTCTTTACCCTGGGCTCAAAGGAAATGACCTAGTTTCTGCAAACTTTTAAGAAGCCAAACAAAAGAGTTAACCATCTGTGGGCTACAAGCTGGTTATCTGCAATGGCAGATATCATTACTAGAAGCAAGACACATCACAGCCTAAAAAGCTGGTAGTGGAATCTGTACTTTGATGGATCCTCCACCGATTCTAGATTTACAACTATGTCAGATTTTATTTACATTTCTTCTAGTACTAATGGTCACTGATAATGTAAGTCAGTCTTTGAAAAGCTCCAAAAAAAAGCAAAATGAATTCATTTTATTAAGTCCCAAGTCTTATGATACCCTAAAATTGCATCTGTTTGTGCTTTTAGATCATGCCGCCTGAAGCATTGGAAATGTTTTGGAAGAAGGCATTTTCTCTTAGGACACTCAGTGTGGGGAACCACTATTAGACCAAACTATTAGACGATTCTGCTCCTCTGGGTTGGAAGTTAACTACTTACACCGACGGATAGATGCACTCTGGGCAATTTGGGAACCAGAAGCAAAATTAGCATGACCTGAGATGCTGATGAAGGACCATGAAAGTGGCCAGAGGTACTTCGGATACAGTAATTCCAGATGGTTTTGTGGTTCTTTATCAACCCTGAGATGGAAAACCAGCACGGGGACATCGCTGGAATTCTCTGTATTTCACCTTCTAAAGATTCCTGGTGCAAACTATTGCGGTCAGTGAACTGGTGTTAGATACCCCCAGGCAGATTGTTCTGGGTGACTTCAATATCCATATGGTGGTGCCTGGCAGTTTAATTTAGAGATATAGCCTGTACCATGGTTGGATCCTATCTGCTGAAGGCACAGATAGTTGTGACATCTGCTTCTGGCAAGAACAGTACACCTGTTAGAACGGTCCCCTCCCCAACTCCAGAGAATCCACTTTGATTCTAAAATTCTCTGTGAACTATGGAGAGTCTAAACTGCAACTCACTTTGGTAGACACAAAGACTGCTAGGATTCCTGGACTAAGGTTATACCCCTGTACCCTCTTCCATCCTCATGAAGAAACTTGGAGCTGAGTGGATTGAGGAAGGGGGGAAGACATCTAGAGTGCCACCAGCAGAAACCTCACGCCAAATCCTAAGGAACATATTGAAGAGTGCATTGAAAAACCTATTAGATGACAGCAAAAAAGCAATATTTTCCCGTTACAGTTGTGTCTGCTGACTCACTGAATTATTTAGGGCGTTCGACACTCAATAACTCTGAGTACTAACACAAAGTCATCCAGTAAACATGGCTGAGGAGAGATTTGAACCCAAGCTTCCATATGTTAAGTCTGACACTCTAACCATCATGCCACATCGGCTCTTCTCATTTAAAAAGATCCTCTTTGGACAAGTGTGAGACTCACCTGGCACCGCCATTTGCAATTCGAAGAAGGTGGCCAGCAGTGGCAGGCTGCCCATTTGATTTCTGATCTGGGGAAGGCGGGTGACTGTGGGCTAGGTGGGCCGGCTGTGTCAGGCAGGGCTGGTCTCAAGGGGAGGGCAGTTCCATCCCTTTCAGTTATTTAAGCCCACACCACGGCCAACTCACCCTTGTTGCTTTTCAGTGGTTTCCCCACTCATCCCTCTCTTTCTCTTTCTCTTTTTTGCGCTTTAGTTGTTATGGATCATGCAATATTAATGATGGTATCTGTTTTACTTTGTCACAGCTTGGGCGGTTTGGGCATTGGAATGGATCCTTTTGGGGAGAGCCTGGACCTGCATGTCTGCCTCCACAGGCTTGGGGACTCCTTAAGAGGTCTTGGGGGTGGAACCACTCAGCCACATACCTAGATTGGGGGTTGCCGGCTGGCTTCCACCTCCAGGTGGCAAGGTGACCTTACAGCAGCCAACACCCACATGGACCCCGGGGTCTTGCCACTCCTCAGAAGGCAAGCTGGGGGTGGTGGTTATCAGGAGGAAGGCAGGTAGCCTAATGCTGGATCCGTCCCCATGCTGCACCAATGCTCCTTCAGCTGTATTCAATAAAAAAGCTGTAGCCCATGTGTTCTACCAAGTTTTGGTCTACGAGTGTTCTTCCCACTGCATCCCCCCCCCCATTCCCCTTGAACTGGCAAAGGACAGTGATTATTGCACCCATATATAAAATATTCAATGCTTGTTATTTATAAAACACCATAAAAGGTCTTCATCTTAATATGATGCAACCTATTTACTAACTGCTTCTTTACCCAACAAATGTGTGCACAAGAATGTTATGGGTTCACACTGTTCTCCTCAGTTTGTTTCTGCTGCTACATATTTCCTTTCATATGTAAAGACCTGCCTTGACAATGTACTGGTAGCAGGAATTCATCTGCAGTTTATTTAGCCTTTGGATAATCTCATTATAAATGCTCTTGGTATACTGGATAAAGATATCCTTTGTAAAGACAATCCCATTAACTGACTCTTTTTTTGAAAACAGACCACTTCTTGACACCATTTTGTTATCAATCCTTTTCAGCTGCTGCTGAACTCTACACCACTGCCATGAGTAGACGATAAAGCCTCACTGGCACAACACTGAATTTTTTAAAAAGAATTTTTGATCCTGCCACAGAAATCTGTGAAGGAACAGCTGAAGCAGTTATCCAGCTTGGAAAGGCAATCGTAAAATAGCTTCTTGCAAGATTCTGCCTAACACAGTGAGGATACAACCTTCTCAAGGTGCAAAGGATTTTTCCAAAGCTTTATCTGGGATCTGTTTACACTCAGTTTTAGTCTGGTGCCAAGATGGAGGCTATTTCTGACTGTGACAGCAAACACAGAAGGCTAGATCACCAACAATAGGTCTGAAAGTCCTGCTTCAGGGTCTGCACCTTCTGATGTTGAATTCACAATGTTCAGAAAATATTCTGCTCAGTGTTGGTATGGTCAGAATACACAATGATTACATGAAAGGCTGTTAAGATTTCACCTGACATAGGCACTGCTATTTTTGTGTGTGTGGGTGTGTGGGTGTTTATGGCTGGAAGACACAGTTGACTTCTAGCAACCCCTAGCGGGGCTTTAACATTTCAGAGAGGTGGCTTACTATTGCCTGCCTCTGCATCCCAGCCCTGGTATTCCTTGGAGGTCTCCCTTCCAAGTACTTGCCAAGGTTGGCCCTGCTTAGCTTCCGAGATCTGATAAGATCAGGCTTACCTGGGCTATCCAGGTCAGAGCAGCACTGCTGTTTCATGATGTCCAAACTATTTTGGGGAGTGGTCAAAACAGTCAGCCCTATGCATTTTTGCCTTGTCATCCACTGAAATACTCAAGCACCATTTTGGTAAACATAAACATAAACAACAACCACACCGTGTAAAATTATTGTAAACTACCAATGTAATGTGCAAAAATAATAAACATACATAACTTATGTACATCTACAATGTGTTTAAACATTCCATTCTTTTACCACCATGCACAATAAATGTTCATGTCAAGCATCATGCTTTCCAACTCGAAACAGGTAACTATGAATTTTGTAGATGTTTCCAACTTGCTCTTTAAGGGAACTCCCAACTGCAATTCAACGTATGGCTGGTTGTTGCATCATTTCAAAATGTCTTCTTCAAGAATCGCTGTTGTACACATCTCCTTTTATAGACTGTTTCTAGTGACGTTGCAACATTAAAGCAGACATTATCTGCTGAGAATTATGTGGTTGAGAATGCTTTATCCTTATTGGAATGAGAGAAAAAATACTCAAGTGAAACCATGGAGAGTTGCGTTCCATCTAATGATTGAACTGCTGACTTGAAACACTGTCCACTTTAATGTTACGGCACAACTAGAAACAGTCTATAAAAGAAGGTGTGTACAACTTGAAAATAATCTGCAGTGGGAAAGCAAATCAACAGAAATTGTTGGCCCCTCTTCTACAAATGGAAATGCTATTCTGTCAAAGAAACAGCACGATTGGATACAGGCCACTCTTTAATATCCAGCTGTTAAATCATTACAAATTATCGTAAGGCTAGAATCCTGTACTGAAAGGGGCACCCTTATAATTTCAATTATGTCAGTGGATCCTAAGAGCTGGTCTTCCACAAAATAACTACCAGGTGAAAATTACCTGGATCCAGGCAGCCATATAATTTCAAAACAACTGGCAAAATTGCCTGGAGATTCTAGTGTTCTGATAAGATGCAACTGCTGAACTTAGTGGCTTCTTTTTTAAATAGTTTTGAAAAAGAGGCAAGAACTGAAGTCTTCTCATGCTTGCTACTTATTCTGCCTTACGGCTGCCCTGGAAACAGCAGGCAACCCCAGGACCACATTTGTAGGAGCCATTTTGGCCTCTTTGAAACTGGCTGAAATAAAAGGACTTTTGGAATGTGTACTTGGGCCCCACTGTATAATACCACCCAAGGTAAGCAGTATATAAAGATGCCTAAGTAATCTTTTTTGTTTGCTGTTTTAGGGACTTTCTGTCTACTTTCTTCTCTACAATAAACATTTTTTGTTTTAATAAGAATCTTGTCTAAGGGTAAGCACATTGTAGCTGCATATGATAAAAGACTGCTTAGATTGCTTGGTGATATGCTTTCTCGAAATGGCTTTATGTCTGGATTCACAAGGGGAACTAGGAGTCTTGCCTGGAGAAGACAGAACAGTCTTAGGCCTTAAAGCCATTCATCTCCATGCATTTATATTAGAGCATACAAGTGCCCCTTAATAACTTGGCAAGGGCAGCTCTTGGAGAAACAGTCATTATTAATTCCTTACATTGTTTTTACTCCTTTCCAAATTCACCCAGGAATGTAAAGGCATAAATAATTTTTTAAAAGTAAAATCACCTGACATATGCTCATGTTATATTGGAATAAAAGGAATTATTAAAATACACACGTTCATGGCGCTCAAGTTAGTTTTCCCAATTTCATTCCTCTCAGATGAGAGCTAGACATTTGGTCAATTTTAACGTATTTTAATAGGATCTCAGTTTGATATTGTCAGGGATGACAGCTCCCATAATAGAAAACGGCATTCATGCTGTGAAGATATTACATATTCCCCCCTATTCTGCTAACATGTTGCATGAGCAAAACATCATGATACACGGAATGGCTAATATGGCACAATAAATAAAGGCTCCTGTCAGCCCAAAATATGCCACCAGAGAAGGTTCCCTGTTGCATCCTGCATGAATCACTGCTCGTAGTCTTGCATCCTTTCAGTCAGGAGGAAGGCACAGATCAATTACTTATGTAAAGACATAAGCAGTAGGTTCCTTGAATGTATAATTCTTACTCTTACGTATTCTACAAGCAAATCTTTAGGAGCTTGCAAGAGTGGACTTTCTTTTTTAGTCCAGAAAAGAAGAGTGTGCCTCCTATCAGAAATCTGGTAGCAAATGTCTATGAGACAGTTGTGATCCATTTCAATCTGGTTTCTGACCTGGTTTAGTCACAGAAATAACCTTTGTTGCCCTAACAAACAGCTTGTACTGGGGAAATGGAAAAGGAAGCATGACCCTCTCAATGCTCCTGGACCTCTCCATGAAAAAGACCACCAAAGCATGTTGACTTGATATAGTTATAAAAGGGATGTTGCAGATACTAACATCAATGCGCAATCATTTTCTCATAAACCTGCCAAAAG
The DNA here is from genome assembly GCF_001447785.1 of Gekko japonicus. Taxonomy (NCBI): domain Eukaryota; kingdom Metazoa; phylum Chordata; class Lepidosauria; order Squamata; family Gekkonidae; genus Gekko; species Gekko japonicus. Next base: position 861,930 of record NW_015173136.1, read on the forward strand.
CCTTGGAGGGCAGAAAATGCTACATAAGTGCATTCACATATGCATAGGGAAAAAACATGACACAGCCAGTTTGCACTGAAGAAGCTGGAATCTGGAGCCAAAAGGATCTAGATAAAATGATCAGGCCAAGACAAGCAGTCTGAGCAGAGGCATGCAGAAATGAAGGTGCGGTACGCATCATGTCTCAATCAGCTGGTTCAGGTCTGTTCACGAATTCAAGTCTGATGACTGAGAGAGATGTAAAGCAATTATCCAGGGTTAGCTAGAGGACCAAAGGACAGAAGAGGATAGCTCTGGGAAGGACTACAATACTGCTGAGCACAACAGTACCTTGTATATGGGATATACACATGAAAGCCACGGGTGTGCAATGGTTAAACAATATTAAGAGAAAAATGAAATCAGCATGGGTACAGACTTGCAATGCAGTATCTGTATTCTTTATTATGGTCATAGACCAGCATAACACACCCATGACCTTCAGTTAAAAGGTGATACTAATATACTTGCAATGCAGTATGGGATTAAGTAGCTTTTTCAAAGATTCTCCTTTTTAATTGTTTTTATGCTCTGGCCTGTTTTTAATGGCTGTATTGCATTATTTTAGCTGTGAACTGCCTCGAGCAGTTTTCTGGAGAGGTAGTGTAATAATTGCCTAAATAATAAATAAATGAACATTTTTTAAAAAATATAAAGCTTCTATCCTTCATAGTGGAATTAAACTGAGGGGCAGATTTGCCAGCCACATGTGCTATGATCTCAAAAGCCTGAGGTACTTGAAAGTGTGAGATCTCAAACATCTAAAAGAAAAGGACTGAAAAAGGTTAAGAAGGGGTCTACAAAATATTATTCCAGTTCTCTTTTAAAACCCACACATGCTACAGTTAGAGAGCTGTCAACGGATTTTGCAAACCATTCTGTGTTGCTGGCAATGATGTCAAATAAACACCCACCCAGAAGAAGAGCCAGCAGCCCATCTGCTATGTGAAGAAAATATTCTGAGGTATGTGTGTTTTGCAGACACACTTTCTCGACAGACAGGGCCTGCTGCCAGTAAATTTCACACCTGGCAGAAAGCAGATGCAAAAGGGAACTGGGAAGGGGGGGGATCCTCCCAGTGGCAGTACTAGGACTGTAAGTCTTCAGGTTGCTTCTAGATGGCTCAGGGCACAAGGATTGGAGATGGTCTTTTAGAATAGATCTCTTCTATCTGTAAGATGGGTAAGTCCCTATTGGTCTCTGCCAGGGAAGTCAAACAGCTAGGTTCTCACACTGAACAAGAAAAAAACAAAACGATGCAAGTTACTTTCCCTCAGACATTTTATTGTGCTTGCTGAACCCAATGGTGATCATGGGTAGCTAACTTGATGAAAACTATGCAAGGCTTTGGATGTTCCATTAAAAAAAAGCCATAGGAAACCTAGTGCTGAGCAAAGAAAGCTGTATGAAGTGTGCACAAAATGCATCCATTTTGCAAAATATCTTCTGTCAGGCATGGCAAGAGATAAAAGCTGTGAACTGGAAATCTAATTTCAGATCCTTCTCAGGTCAGATATTACCAGGCAGTGCCTTTACCCTCCCCAACACTATCTCCATAGGATAACAAATTCTGCATCCTGTTTCTTGCATGGTGCTACTGTGGAAAACATGCAGCCACATACTTCAAGGTTGCCAGTTCTATATTAATGGTACTTCTCATAATGGACCAAGCTACCAGTTTGGTGTAGTGGTTAAGTGCGCGGACTCTAATCTGGGAGAACCGTGTTTGATTCCCCACTCCTCCACTTGCACCTGGCTGGATGACCTTGGGCAAGCCATAGCTCTGATAAGAGCTGTCCTTGAAAAAGAGCAGTTTCTGTCAAGAGCTCTCTCAGCCCCACCTACCTCACAGGATGTCTGTTGTGGGGAGGGGAAGGGAAAGGAGTTTGTAAGCCGCTCTGAGACACCTTTGGGTAGTGAAGGGCAGGGTATGAATCCAATCTCTTCTTCTTCTACCTGGAAATGCCTGGTAGGAGAATTTTCAAATGTTTTAATAGAAAGAAATTCCTCTGAGTTCTTCCAGGTGCCACCCTTTATATTTTCATTGCACAAGCACTGCCACAAGCATGTTTTTGAGTAGCATATGTGCACACAATAGGTGATGTATCAGTACTCTAACCCCTGCTCCACGACAGAATTTGTTTGCCCAGTGTAAGGATCCTTGTCTGACAAGTGGAGTTTAGCCAAAGAGCCAGTGTGATAGAGTGGTTAAAGTGCTGGACTAGATATCGAAAGGTGGTTCCCAATCATGGAAAATCTGGAAAACCTATTAGAAGAGATTAGACCTTCACAATGTAGACAATATTATGATCTTCTAAAGACAGGCTGGCTACTTTAACCGCACCAACTGGGAAGTGTGAAAAACAGACAAAACTCTATATGAAAAGTCTTATAATGTCTTGAAATACCTGATACTAGTAGATAATGACATTATAAAGGTAAAGGTAAAAGGTTCCCTTGCTCGAAAGCCAGTTGAATCCGACTCTAGGGTTGCGGTGCTCATCTCCGTTTCAAAGCCGAAGAGCCAGCACTGTCCGAAGACGTTTCCGTGGTCATGTGGCTGGCATGACTAAACACCAAGGTGCATGGAACGCTGTTAACTTCCCACCGAAGTGGTTCCTATTTATCTACTTGCAATTTCTTGCTTTCGAACTGCTAGGTTGGCAGGAGCTGGAACTAGAGATGGGAGCTCACTCCATCATGCGGCACCCGGGTCTCGAACTGCTGAACTACTGACCTTCCACGGCCTGCAGTTCAGCGTCTTAACCACTTGAGCCACCGCAGCTCCTAGTATAATGACATTATGCAGCTGTTTTAATGTTAATGTGTTGGTAATATACCTAATTTGTTGGTTGAGTTTAAAGATTGTCTTTGAACATTAACTACTGAATACTGTTATACCTATATGTTCCTTTGGAAAACAAGTTCAGTAATTTGTCTTGTGTTATAATGTTTGAAAAATTAATTAAAAAAATTTTTTTAAGCGCTGCACTAGGAACAAGGGCACCCAGGTTACTGCACCCAGGTTAAAATACCTACTGTAACATGGAAGTTTGTTGAGAGCCAGCATGGGGTAGTGGTTAAAAATGGTGGACTCTAATCTAGACAACTAGGTTTGATTCATCACTCCTCCACATGAAGCCTGCTGGGTGACCGTGGGCCAGTCACAGTTCTCTCAGAACTCTCTCAGCCCCACCTACCTCAAAAAAGTGCCTGTTGTTGGGAGTGGAAAGGAAGGCAATTGTAAGTCACTTTTAGACTTCTTAGGGCAGAGAAAAGTGGGGTAAAGAAACCAACTCTTCTTCTTCTTCCTGGGTGACCTTGGGTTTGTCAATCTTTGTCACCCTAACCTACTTCACAGGTGTGGTTGCCAACTCTGGACTGAGAAATTCCTGGAGATCTGGGAATGGAGCCTGGTGAGGGTGGCGTTTGGCGGGGGAAGGTACCTCCATATGGCATCATGGCCCTAGAATCCTCCCTCCAAAGCCGCCATTTCCTCCAGGAGAACTGATCTCTGTAGTCTGGAAATCAGTTGCAATGCCGGGAGATCTCCAGGCCCCACTTGGAGGTTGGCAACCTTACTCATAAGATTGTTGTGGGGATAGAAGCAGAGTATAAATAAATAAATGTCCAGTTTGAAGAACGTTGCCCAAATTAAGCCTTGGACGAAGTTCTTGTGAGTTTCTCTTCCATGCCATCCTTCTTTACACCTTGGTCACAGGACCCTCTCATATGCAGATCCGCCATACCAGATCTTCAGCGATGCCCCCTTCCTAATTCCTACTACAGTTCTAGTTATGGCCATTACATTCTGCCTCTCAGCTCATTTATGCCTAGCTGACTTCTACTCTGTCGCCCAAAATTCAGGAAGGATGTCAGAATACACAAGGGTCTGTTAACAGCATCTGACCCTGAAAACAAGAAAGCATATGGCAGATGTCTTAGCAGAGCAGCGTTAACTGTCTGAATACAAGTAATGTGGTTTAATGAGAAAATCATCTTAAATTATATGTTTCTTTAAAATCCAGATTTTCATCAGAAGGGTTTAGCACAGTTAATCCTATTAGCAATAGGATTTACGCAGCAAGAGGAGGATAGCTTTAAGATAACACACATGCCCCTTCATCTCTCCTAGCTAATTTTCATGCAGTTGTATTTTCAGATAAAGAAACACGGCTCTATTTTCTTACAAGAACAATAATAAACGATAATCAAAGGCGCTACCAACACTTCTCTTTGTGGCTTATTCGCCTTGTAAAATATATCTAAGATGTAACAGTGAAGTGGAATGTGTATATGTAATAAATCCTCCTCCAAAGGAAAATTGTAAGATTAGTATTAGGGGTATGTGGATAGAGCAGTCTCAAATAAAGAAACTGGGTTACTGATAATGGTTATAGTATGACTGGCCTTTGTTGCTAACAGACTGTACTTAGCTCTGTTTAATTTGTCTCATGACTTCCCCCCCGAATGTTATAACTGTCTTTTGTATTCACATTTATGGAAACATACATCCGTGGTGCATCTGTAATATTTAATATCTATATTGCATGTTTAGCACATTACTGGAACGGGCTTATCCTCAAGCATTCCATAATGAATAAGATTCATGCCAACATACTGGTACAAAGATCACAGTATAGCAGATTATTTACAGCTCACTTCAACTCGTACAGCCGCACTGAATCTCCTGGGACTATACCAGTGTAAGTAGTGTGTCAATGGAGCAGCCCATCAGCACGTCGTCGCCTCTTCTGGGCATATATACAGATCTGATAAGGAAATGAGTCTCTCTGTCACTGTTCTGTGGCAGGATGATTACCATAGAAATATGCGAGAGGCGCATGCAAGTCCATAAAGCTTTAGGAAAAGAATGGCCTCCTTTTTAGCATATGAATTGCAGTTGCTCCGGGACCAAGTTTCCAATCACAAGTCAATTTAAGAGATTTTTTTTTTATCTCCCAGATGGCAGCCACTCTAGGAAAACCTAACTAGAAGGGCTTGCGGCATTACTATAAATGGTGAATTGCGCCGGCCGAGAAAGATTATTTATTTATTCATTCTTAAATGCACGAAAAGCCAAGCTTAGCCTGTCTTACTCGCGAACATTTATTATAGTGGGACTGCTTGTGACAGCAAGGCCAGAAGGTTTTGTCCCAGAGGACAGTGGGAAAAAACTATTTCCTCAGGCACTGCAAGAGTGTATGGTGTTACTGCACAAATAAACATTCCTGAAACTGTTTCTAAATTGGAATGGAAGATCCTTATGAACACAGCAAATCCTATCAACTAACATTAATTAAACCAACTAGGTTTCACACATGAAAAGACTGGCTTAGCAATTTTCTACAGAATGTTTTGTACGACAATGGCTCAAAATGAAATGGAACAAATCTAGTGTCATGGCTGGGCTACATTTCCTCTGTAGGAGGAATGTCTTCTGTACGCACACATTGATTCCTCCTTTGTTTCTTCCTTTTCTCACTGGTGCTAGAGACACTATGATGGGGACAGCTGTAGGAAATACACACATCTTCATTCTTCAGTTGCTACTTCTAGATGTCCTATCGGTTCAGTTCTCTGTTCTCCCAGAAGAGAGTACAAGCAACGGAGAACAAACAAAGGAATGAAGAACTTCACAGAGGGGAACTGAATCAGGAGACATGAAGGTAAAGGGGATAGTTAACCTCTAACAGCAAGATACCTGCAAACCACTAGTTTAGATGATGGCTTCTCAAACAATGTCAATGAACCTCTGTAAGTCAAGAATAACAAAGGGTTGGATCTAACCAGCATTTCCGCTCAATTTCAATTCCCTGTCCCTCATGTCTTTTGTACACTGGAGGCCTCGTGATACCCAGCATAGCCTTTTTGGTGGCCAGAGAAGACCCCTTCTTCCCCTTTTTTCACAAGGAGAAAACCTCTTTGGATCCAACCCATCTAGTCTGTCTCAGCATCAGAGCACTCTTCCCTACTTCTCCCAGGCTGAACTAATCCAATATGAACTAAATACTCTGTAGCCCGATACTAAGAGTGTTTACTACAGTCACACTGAATTTAATGGATTTGCCCCCAAGCAAGCTTTCACAGGATTGTGGCTTCAAACATATTTTCAGCAGCCTTTTCTAGAACATTTCAGTGAGTCACCTCATAATCATTAATTTCTCAATTACCATTTTTATCTATCATAAACTTACCATTCTTTAGTAACAAAGCCCAACATTTCCATTTGTAGGGACAGCTGGGTCCTGCTACTGTTACTCCTATTCATAGGGCTTTCTGCATCTGGGAAATTAAAGGAAGCCTCATGTCATAATGGAGCTGCGGTGGCTCAAGTGGTTAAGACGCTGAACTGCAGACTGTGGAAGGTCGGTAGTTCAGCAGTTCGAGACCCGAGTGTGCCACATGACAGAGTGAACTCCCGTCTCTAGTTCCAGCTCCTGCCAACCTAGCAGTTCGAAAGCAAGAAATTGCAAGTAGATAAATAGGTATCACTTCAGAGCCTTGGTGTTTAGTCATGCCGGCCACATGACCACAGAAATGTCTTCGGACAGCGCTGACTCTTCGGCTTTGAAACGGAGATGAGCATCGCAATCCTAGAGTTGGATTCGACTGGCTTTCGAGCAAGGGAACCTTTAGCTTTTAGCTTTACATGTCATAATGGTACACAAAATCTTGCTTCTAAATTCTTTTTAGCTCTCTGTTTTCCATCTCTCTGCTGTGCCACAGCCAAACTGCTGTGGATTTCAGAAAAATGAAAATGAGCAATCCACAACAACCTAACTTTATAAGATGGGTTCTGTTTTGTCCTTGAGATTTATCTTCCTTAAAGGGTTTTCCCCATGTTCATAGCTCTCCAAATAAGGCTCCCTCAGCATAAACTTTATGAACTTTATAGATAACTAAACTTTTCCCAAACTTGCTTTTCCATCAGCAAGAAGCTGACAGGCAAGAACAGGATCTAGAGACTTCTTTTAAATTATTTCCAAGCACTCCTATCTGGGCCAGGTATCAGACTGACAACCTCCCAGGAGTTTCAAAGGGCCCACAAGGTAATCCAAAAACCCTGAGCTCCTTAACTAACATGAACACACACACCCTGCACTTTTTTGCATGAATTTTTCTTGGTCTAAGCTTTTTTGTTCTATCATCTTGGCACCGTGATGATTTAATCTTGTTTTCAAATCTAAACTCTTAAACAAATGAATATCCTCATTAATTGATTTTCGTTTTAGCCAGAGCAAACCTTTGCCCCCCCCTTATCAATGCCAAATCTTTACTATTACACACACGTAAATGCAAATAATACTTTCCATCACACACACAAGCAAATTACTAACTCTGTGTCAAACAAAGATATTAAAAATTCCTATCAATACAGGTAGGAGCTTTCATGTTGCAGCATTAGCAACAATATGTTTGTACTACTTTTTAAAAGCTAGTACATTTTTTTTTAAAGACTGAAGGATTTTGTCTGTTTTCTTTATTTTAGTATGTATATATAGTGAAAAAGCTTTATGTCTTACCCTTTTGGCAACAGTTTCTCCATCATTTTCATAATATCTCCATAATCACTGGTTTATTCTATGTTAAATCCTGAGTCCTCAAGCAAGCTGTCAATTCCAGCTCTAGGGAGTCTTATATTTCCCCCCCTCATTTTCTTTTCCTGAAATTATGGTCAGTTTTTCCAAAGGGCATGGTAGTTACACTACTTTTAAAAAATTTCACTTTTAAAAAAAGAGAGAAAACATACCTGTTTCTCAACTTAAAAACAAATCAAGGAAGACTGCAATCAGGACAAGTTGCAAAACTCCCCTTTTATGGATTTAGGAATTTAAATTATATATTCAGAATACATCACTGAAGCCGCTGATACGTGCTTGACTTAAACGTACAGGCTCAATATAAAAAGAGGAGTCTTGTGGCACCTTAAAGACTAATAGATTCATTATGGCATATGTTTTCACGAACCTGAGCCAAAGGATGCCATAATAAATCTGTTTGGCTGGGCATTGTGCTAGAGCAATTATTTACAATGTCAACTTTCCTAAGTAGACAGCACAATCCAGAAGGTGAATGATTGCTATAGACCAAGAGCAGCACACTGTTGATGGGTGTGGATTTAGCCCCAGTCTTCGAGGTGCCACACAAGACTGTCTGTGACAGCAAAAGAAAAGAAACAACCTAACAAAGCGATTCCTTCTGAAATACTGAGGCTAGAGCTCTCTGTCATTTGCTGGCATGGAAACCAAGAGGACGAGTGGCTCAGCTCTTGAAGCTTCTTAAAGCAAAAAAATCTTCAGCCATATATCCTACTTAAGAACAAAAGATCAAGCAGTTGCCTCAGCTATAGAAGATGAGAGACCCCTGAGACTGTAGATCTCCAGCCCTACAATAGACATTCTGGGAATCCAAAGGTTGGCTGTGGCAGGGAGCAATCTTAAGCAGGTCTCCTCAACCGTTATGTCCCATTTTATTTGATGGGGCTTGCTCCTAGGAAACTGTCTTGCAGCCAAAGTGTATCGAGTTGTAGAGGATCAGACTATTAACAGTTGCAAGCTACTGGGCTGTAGCACTGACACAGAACACCCTTGCTAGCTAAATGTTCTCTGTGGGTAGGAAAATCTTTAGACCTCAGTGAAAATTAATAGTGGGATGGTGTAGTTTAGTCTCCCTGTCCACTTACTGTCATGTTCCTGTCAGCATAATTCTTAAAGGCCCTGTAGGTGTTTACAGTATTAACAGTTCTTTGACACTTTGATTTTTAAAAATAAACTGTCCCTGAAGCACAATTAAAATAACTCAGGACTGTGAAAGCTGGCTAATGTACATAAAAGCTTCAAGAAAAACCTGAACAAAAGTAACCAGTCAGATATAAGCAATAAAACAGCAAACAGTTTACACTGACCTTTTCCCCTCTCACATCACTGGAATGAAAAAGGCACACAAATGAATAACTGTTTGCAGAAAATTGCTGCCTGACTTCTTTCGGTATTCTGTAGAGTTCCTCTCGTGTGCTGTAATGCTCATGCAAAAATCATGCAAAATATTCCATACCATCTTGGCTGTACTGGCTGCAATTCTGTTTACAGGCCCAATTCAAAGTACCGGCTTTAACTGTTAAATCCCTAAATGGTCTGATCCTGAAATACCTGTGTGCTCGCACACAAACCTGCTCACATGCTTACAGATTTCTCTGAGATTCTTTTTGGCACACCTTCACCATTGGACACTAGATGGATCGCTTGCTGAGACAGGGATTTTTCAATAGCTGCACCAAGAATATAAAACTCCCTTCCCAGGAAAGGTAATCATGCTCCATCCTAGAAGGTGTTTAGGTGCTTGGTCAAAACCGTGGTCTTTAGGAGATTTTGGGGCCTCCTGGCTAATTAACTGACTTTTGCTGTTTTATTACTCATATACAATTTTGTATATGAGTAATCCACCTTTTGGAGCTGCGGTGGCTCAAGTGGTTAAGACGCTGAACTGCAGGCTGTGAAAGGTCAGTAGTTCAGCAGTTCAAGACCCGGGTGCCGCATGATGGAGTGAGCTCCCGTCTCTAGTTCCAGCTCCTGCCAACCTAGCAGTTTGAAAGCAAGAAATTGCAAGTAGTTAAATAGGAACCACTTCGGTGGGAAGGTAGCAGCGTTCCGTGCGCCTTGGTGTTTAGTCATGCCGGCCACATGACCACGGAAACGTCTTCGGACAGCGCTGGCTCTTCGGCTTTGAAACGGAGATGAGCACCGCAACCCTAGAGTCGGATTCGACTGGCTTTCGAGCAAGGGAACCTTTACCTTTACTAATCCACCTTTTGGATTTATTTCAAGACATCATGTGTGTATTTTCCTGGCAGGAAATCAAGCCAAACTCAAACTGAAAGAGAATTTGAACCATGATCTGACAACATCTGTTGACAGGTTGCCAACTCCAGGTTGAGAAATTCCTAGAGGTCTGGGGGTGGAGGCTCAGGACAGTGGGGTTTGGGGGAGAGGAGGGAACCTCAGCAGGGGATTACACCAAAGAATCCATCCTTCAAAGTAGCCACTTTCTCCAGGGAAACTGATCTCTGTCATCCGGAGACCAGTTGTAATTCTAGGCGATCACCATGCCCCACCTGGAGGCTGGCAACTCTACTTGTTGGATCTAAAGCAGAAAAAGGAATACCCATCTCAAAACTGGGATTCCAGAGCAGAATGAGGTTTTGACTTAACAAAACACCCAGCCAACATGGCAGCATATTCACTGGTCTAAACTAAAATAAATCATGAGAACACAAAAGTAATATCTGGAGGAGGGAATAGAGGAAGTATACACAAGTTAGGGCTGTCCAGCCACTCTGGCCTATTCAAGATCTGGAAAACAAGCAGGAAGACTGAAGGCTGTCTGCTTTAAGGCTGAAATCCACTGCAGCAGATTATGAAGTTAAACACTGTTGGGAGAGGAAGGAAAAGACCCCCTTTCTGTATTTTGTACAGCGTCTCCCCTGTACCGTGGTACGCAGCCAGTCCCTAGCTGTTAAAGTTGTTGCTGCAACATTTTCTTTCTAACATTTGACCTCAAGGTCACCGTTTACATAGTTAAAGCAATGAATTCCCTTACAGATGGGCTCCATCTGTGGCAGCGGGGCCTGTAGTATCCCAGCAGCGCAGAGTGAAGCAGCATTCCAGAGTCCGAGCTTTGAGGTGGGAGCTCCAACAGACTAGAGGAGTGGCTTTCAACTTCCCTAACTGTAGATAACTCATTCTACATTTATTTGTCTTCCACAGATTCCTTGTTGGTCTGAAAACCACAGAAGCTTGGTCTACCTCACTCCCTTGGTTCACATGGCCTGTTGGTCTGAGGAATCCAAAATAATCTATAATGTGCCCTAGACTACCCAGTGTCTGTGCATTGCAGGAGAACATCAATGCTGGTAAACGGGGTGACTTTCTGGGAAGATGCCTGCCACAGTGACATCCATCTCATTGCCTGCAGAGCTCAGTGCTGGCTATCAGATGGATCCTGCACATTGTCCCACAGCAGCAGAAACATAGGAAAGGCCAATGGAGCCCAGCGGCAATGTAAGGAGAGCTAACTGTCCCCTTGCTCCAACACTGATGTCCGACCCACTACTAAATCAGCAGCAATGGCGGCCGGTGCTCGAGGATAGATGTGTGTGAGAGAGCTCCACACAGCTTTGTTCTAAACCCATACTTTACTTTGGCAGTTACCACAACAGATTTCTCAAAGGAATGAGGGTAGACAATGGGATAATATAGTAACTTAGGGTCCATGGAAACTACCTGTTCATCTAGCACCATCACACACTTACCCTAGCCAAAACTGCAGTACATAAGGTGCCAGCTCTGGGTTGGGAAATACCTGGAGATTTTGGGGGTGGATCCTGCGGAGGGTGGGGTTTGGGGGGGGGACTTCAGTAAAGTGCAATGCCATAGAGCCCACCTTCCAAAGTGGCCATTTCCCCCCAGGTGAACTGATCTCTGTCACCTGGAGATAAATTATAACTGTGAGAGATCTCCGGCTACCATATGGAGGTTGGCAACCCTAGCAGCAAGTAGATGAGAGGAATCAAGAGAGGCAAAATAGGACAGAGACTAGCAATTCTCACAAAGGTTTATGCTTGTGCTGCAGCAGCGACAACAAAGCATGCAAAAAAGCCAAGCCCTGTACTTCTGTTTATTCTTTGGTACTGACTTTCAACTCCCTTAAACCCTCTTGTAAAAAGTGACTTCATGAAATGCTATGCTGGCTAGCTACTTCACTGGAAAGTCCCCAATCCTTGGTAAACCATGCCTTGTGTATAATGCCACCTAATGGACATTGGGGCTTATAACTATGAAAGTCTGTAACAGAAAGAGGATGTCTATGCCGTACTAATCGCTCAGCAGGCCAATGAGGCACACAAAAATGGCATATAAAAATATAATGCATTGTAACCAGTGTTCCCTCTAAGCTGAGTTAGTGTGAGCTAGCTCACAGTTTTTTAGCCTCCAGCTCATACATTTTTGTCTTAGCTCAGGAAGGAGGGCTCCAGAGCAGTGTTCCCTCTAAGCTGAGTTAGTGTGAGCTAGCTCACAGTTTTTTAGCCTCCGGCTCACACATTTTTCTCTTAGCTCAGGAAGGATAGCTCCAGAGCAAACTAATTTATGCAGTAGCCAAATTACTGCTCATAGCTTTAATGCCAGTAGCTCACAAAGTGGAATTTTTGCTCACAAGACTCTACAGCTTAGAGGGAACATTGCTCCAGAGCAAACTAATTTATGCAGTAACCAAATCGTTCACTTACAACTTTAATGCCAGTAACTCACAAAGTACAATTTTTGCTCACAAGACCCCATATCTTAGAGGGAACATTGATTGTAACAAGTATACTGTCTTATACCTACTAAACAAGGCATAGCAGGCTACAGGACCCCATTCATAAATTTAGAACCATTAGGATATATTGATCATTTTAAATATCCAAATAATGTTCATAATTAATTTAGTTTGCCCCCACAACCACTGTATGAGGTCAGCCAATACTAAGGCTCAAGGAATGCTGACTTGCCCAAAAGCAACCAAATCAATGCCCATGCCTAAGCATGGATTTCAACTATGGTTTCTCACGTCCAAATTCAGCCTTATTTATTTATGTATTCATTCATTCATTTATGCCCTGCCTTTCTCCCCAGTGGGAACCCAAAGCACCTTATATCATTCTCCTCTCCTCCATTTTATCCTCACAACAACCCTGAAGTGGGTTAGGCTGAGAAAGTGTGATTGGCCCAAGGTCACCCTGCAAGCTTCCATGGCCCAAGTGGGGATTCAAACCTGGGTTTTCCAGATGCTAGTCTGACACTTTTAACCACCATGTAAGAAATTACATTATGGACATGTAACACCCAGTTTGACTACCCATTAGGTAAATGTACACATTCTCCTTGAGAACATATTAGAAAATTTAACATAGGAGCACACCTGATATTTCTTATCAGATATGTCGGTCAAAAAATATTCACACACGGTATGTTACAAACTATTCCATTTTTAAAGTTTCTGTTACCAGCTCCATTATTCAAACCAGTCAGCAAACTAGAATATCTGCTCTAATTTCAGCTCAAAGTTTCCCAACAAAAGTCAAACAGTGATTTTTTTTTTAAGTGATCCCTTGCATAAGTAGAAACTAATGCTGAAACAGGTTATACATGGACTATTTTCATTCTGGTTGGAGGCCAAGATATGGGATGGACATGGCAATGGTGGAATTAGTTGATGATCTCCATCTGAATGTAGACAGCCATACCTCTTTGTTGCTCCTACTGGATTGATCTGCTACCGGTGATATAGCAGACCATGGTATCCTCTTGAAATGCTTGGAAGCAGAAGCAGGTATCAACAGATGTGCTTTGAACTAGTTTAAATAATTCCTTATGGATAGACTCAAAGGGCTGCATTGGAGATCAATTATCATCAATGTGGGATTTGTCCTGTGGGGTTTCACAGGGTGCAGTCTTATCACCCAAATTATTCAAACTCTATGTAAAGCCCCCAGGAAAAACCATTTGTCATTTTGGAAGTGGATGCCATCAATATGCTGATGACAGTGACACCCAGGTCTCCCAGGTCTATATCTCTCTATCCAAATCTCCTAAGGATGCAGAAGAGTTCTTGAGTCACTGCCCAACGGCTGTGGTTAAATGGCTGAGAATACACAAACTGAAACTGAACCTGACAAGACAGAGGTAATGCTGGTTGGGAAGTCTGAGTTCTTGAAGCACATCATGCCCTCCAGATCCAGCATTACTGCTGGAAAGACAAATCAATGCAACTACAAAAAACACTTTCTTCCAACTTAATTTAGCCTAGAAGATGTCCCCCTACCTTGACTTGGCCAATCTGGCCACCTGGATCCACACCATGGTAACACTGAGACTAGACTACTGTCATGCACTGTATCTAGATTTTCCTTCAAAATTAACTTCGAAGCTCCGGTTAGTGCAGAATGTCACAGCTTGGTTATTATCAGAAAATAGGTGGTGCATGCATACTACATCCATTCTGCAGTCACCCTATTGTCTGCCCATTAGTTACCACGTTCAGTTTCATGTACTGGTTATCACATATAAAACCCTTCATGGACTTGGGCCATCATATCTGCAGGACTGCCTCTCCTCTTATGCCTCATCACAACAACTTTGCTAATTTGTACAAGTGCTTGTACAGATGCCACCCTGCAAATGGACAACACCTCCCATACATGTGCATTCTCCAAAGTGGCCCCCACCCTGCAGAACAGCCTGCCTCAAGAGGCCAGGAGGGGTCTCATACTTCTGGCTTTATGCAATCTATGTAAAACAAACTATTGGGGGGAGGATTTTTTATAAAGGAAATAGGCCTGCATTACAATAGAGTAATTCAGGAAGATGCTTTAGCAAAGAGAATGGGACTTCGGACTATACTAATATGTATTATCTGTTGCTGTATGTTTTATGTGGCTTTTGCTGCATTATATTTCTACTGATGTAATACTATTACTTGCATTAATATGTCATATTTAATACTTACACTTTATTCCAGATTTCTGCAATCCCAGTTATATTACATTGTTTATTAGATGGCTCAGCCTATTGATTATACTGACTTACATTATGCAATCCACCTTGAGTTTACAGTGAGAAAGGTGGACTATCAATAAAACCAATCAGCCAATCAAAACATTTGATTTTTCACAAAATGGCTGTCTAATCTATAGAATATACCTCAAACAGATTACATACAAAACATATTTTGTACAGAAGACTTCTAGGCACTTTACAATCATCAGTACATACAGAATCAATCTGACCTATTGAATCCAGTGTTGGACTTGGATCAGACAGACCTGATCGCCCACCCTACAAAACTGTGTGACTAAAATGCCACAACCCTCCTTGGAGGGTAAGAATACAAACATGATTATTTCATGTACTACCTAAAAGGAAGACAAGGCGTTTCTTTCCAAGTGCGCTGTACAGAAAATGCAGTGGCTATCTTAAATTCATATACAAGTTACAGTTATGTATAGTAATAAAAAAACCTTTTAGGGAAATCATCTTATATTCAGGGTTATCATCCTTTCAGGTAAATATGCTATTATCTCACTTATTTTTAAAACAGCTCTGTAAGCAGATGAGGCTCAGAGACAGTGATTGGCCCAGTGCCACCCACTAAATACCACAGCCTTGAACAAACCCGGGACCATGACATCAAAACCAAAATAAAACACATCACTTCAAAATACTGCATTATAATCTGTCTTTGCAGAGCAGGAAGGCTCAGGGAGGGAAGGAAAGGCACTTCTCCCATGCAAACCGATCAGCGCAGATCTCTGATCTGTATTCAGCTTACATGATACCTGAAAAATACCGATAAGGTATTATTTCTGCTCGGTTATTGCCAAATGCATACTTCGAATCTGCACCCACTACCTCTTTCTTCTGTCTTCCTAACTCATGTCTCATGTTTGCTTTTTCTCAGCTCTGAGACAAATAGTAGGGCCATAAAAGCCATGTAATCAATCCATCAGTCAATCAAGCAATCTTTATTCCATTAACAGCCACAGCAATAATACAGATTAAAATGTAAATGTCCAACAAGATAAAATTTGAAAAATAACAAAATAATAAAGAATTGGACATTATTACAGGAAGTGTTAAAATTCAAAGTCATCATTAAAATATATCTAATAATAAAAAAGATGACTATACAGTGCTGAGACAAATGACAAGCGACCCAGAGTGGAGCAATCATGGGTCAGACATACTTTGGTCAGCACGCTCCATCACCTTTTTATCCTTTAAGATGGCAGCAGCCAATCTTGCCATTTGGAAAGTAATGAATTTGTCCCTATCTGCCAATAATATAATTAATTTCTCCTGATCTGACCTTCCTGGGAAGTGGGATATTGTGGTCTGCAAAAATCTATTACATTCAGCCTCATATCTTAGACATTGGAATGTGACATGGGACGAGTCCTTAATAAACTTTTGATCATAGGAGCAGACTCTTTTCCAATATGGGATGCCATTAATATGGCCTTTCAAGACTGTAACTGGTAAAATATCTAAGTGTGCCTTGATAAAGGCCTTTCTGTACTTGCAATTCTTTAAATTGGTAAAGTGTGCAGGAAGAGTCAGAGTAGAGGGAGACAGCTGTATATAAAGTACAGATGTTCTCAAAGTGCCTACGACTTACATCAGTTGGAGCATGTTGGTCTAACAATCTTTGTTTTATGAGTAGTTTGGCTGCTTGGAATCCAAAAGTCCTCAAATATTCTACTGAGATGCCAAAATAACTTGATCTTTAAAAGTCAAAAGACAAGCCATTGCTAAGGTTCTTAAGGGAAGAAACAGTGCTACACCACACTTCACTGACGTAGAAATCAAATATGCCAGCCCCCCCCCCCACATACAAGGACGTCCTTTAGTAATTAGGGGAGTGGCACTGCATGTGTGAGGAATCCATTTAATGTCAATTTTGGATAAAAATTATATCATATCTTATAAACTGTAAGAATGTGGGGTTCTGGATTTTATTTGACCATCCAGTCATATTCCATGAGATACACTTAACATAATGCTTACTCTGGGTCTCTGATTGTCAGTTTAGTTTCTCTGTTTTGTCCACATTCTCTTTAGAATCCACTAAGTTTGCTCTACTTTTGTATATGGGCACTGAAGTCAAATTAGAGAACTCTTTAGGACCTACTGGATGAGGGTCCACCATACCAATCTTGTGGTCCTCTAGAGAGCAATTGAAAAGCACTTCTGCAGAGACTTCCGGTTTCAGTGCATTGATGGCGGGCACGCTCCTCTGAAGCTCCGGAGAGAGCGGCCCATGACCCGGCAGCAGGGAGGGGGTCTGGCTGGTTCTGGACTCCCCCCAGGGGCCTTTATTGGGCTCTCAGCCTGGGGTGCTGGGGGTGCCTCTCCCAAGGCCAAGGCCAAAGGATCGAGGCTCCCCCCTGTCCTTATAGGTTCCCGCCACCATGGAACCATTTTGGGCATGAGACGAGCATACCGGACCAGTGAGCAACTGACCCGGTGAAAACAAAAAGATGAAGCGTAGCATGAGTAAGATGCCAGCCCGGGTGCCCCCAAGAAAAAGTGGAGGGGGGAGCTACCCACTCCTTGAAAATGGCAAAGATTTAAAAGCATTAGAGGGGGCAGAAAGTGGTGGCATTTGAGCAGATGGCTGAATTTAATCAGTACAATGCCACTGTTAAGGCGTTAAAGCAAATAAACTTCTAAAGACTTAAGCGAACTTTTATAAAACATAAACAATGTCTTATCGGGCTGAAAAACATAAACAATGTCTTATCGGGCTGAAAAACATAAACAATGTCTTATCGGGCTGAAAAACATAAACAATGTCTTATCGGGCTGAAAAACATAAACAATGTCTTATCGAGCTGAAAAACATAAACAATGTCTTATCGGGCTGAAAAGATGGCAGCGAAAGCGAAGCTTCCACAAGGAACTGCCAGCTCAACACGTCCGGTTTCTAAACGGAAGTGAACTTTGACTTTGCAGGCATGCTGGATACTGCATTGCGACCTCTGGTGGCTCAGATGACTAACATCAGCAAGACCCTGGAGTCTTTACAAAAACAGCTTAAAGAATCCAACAAAAGAACAGAGGCAGTTGAAAACAAGACTAAAGCAATTGACCAAAGACTGGAAGTTGTGGAAAAAGAAAGATCTTCAGATAAAACTCAACTTTTGCAGCTACAAATGGAAAAATCTTCATATGTGTTGAGATTTCAAGGAGTGCCAGAAGATGAATCCGAGAATCTGAAAGAAATCCTTAGTGAAGCGCTTGCACCAGTGACAGGCATTAAGGCGGAAGTATTACAAAACAAAATGGATATGATCTACCGGACATATTCAGAATTTATTAAGGAAAAAACCCTGCCTGGTGAAATATACGTCAGATTCTCTAAGAGATCTATACGAGATGCATTATTGAAAGCAACATCTGGGACTACACTGAAAATAAAAGAAGAAGACATCAGAATACTAAAAGACATTCCATTTGAGATAAGGAAGAAGAGAAAACAATACAAGAATTTAACCACCTATTTACAGGAAAATTCCACTACTTACCGATGAATACTACCTGAAGGCTTGATGTTCAACTACAAAGGTAAAAAAGAAAAGATTGACCAAAGTGAAGCAGTTTTTGAAAAGACATCAGGAACCCAAAAAGGATACAAAGAACACAAAGGAAGAAGAAGAAGGAGAACTGGACAATTCGCATGGCTTGGAAAGCCACGAAACATCTGCAGATGGCAGCTCAGAAGTAGAATCTGAATTGGAATTGGGAACGGCAGCACCCATATCACCCCGAGACGATAAAAGCAAGAAGACAGGAAGGAAAGGCAGAAAATAGCTTAACCTTTAGAATAAATGTTTATATTACATTATATAATCTTGCATTGTCAATAATTTTAATTTTTTGCATATCGAGATAACAGAATAGAATTTTTATTCTAAACTTGAATAAGAGAAAAGCTTTGATTTAAGATATTAATTATTAGCATATATGGTCGTTGTAAAGCTGTAATTTTAGTTAGTGTGTAGTCTTTGTAGGATGTATGTATAAAATTATAAAAGCACTTCTGCACTTCTGCAGAAGGTCCAATTTTATTTAAGGCTGGGTAGAAACATAATCTTTACATAGGGCAGGTTGAACACATCTAGTAATTTAAGAGTTTCTGTTGATGTTTGGGCCAATAAAGGGATCTCTGGACGAGCTACAATAACAGTGGGAGAGAGAGGTATAGGATCCTGGGTGTGGTTGTTCATCTCCAAAAGTCCAGTCCTCAATTGCTCAAGCCTATTAGTAACAGACTTTTTCTCCACTGGTGGGAGAGCCCTCGAGGAATTTATTAAATCTGTCTCAATAGCATACATAGATGGGGAATCCCCTACCTTAGGCTCCAAATGGGATGAACCTCCCAACCAATGAGATCACACTCTGAAGGATTGACTGAGCCACTGGGCCAACTCTTAAACATAGCTTCAGTTTTGGCTCTCAGAGGCCCTGATCTAAAAAGAGGGGACCGTAGAATGTTGTTAAAAACTCAAGAAGGGAAAATACAAGATTATGCATGGGATAGAGCAGGTACAGAAAGAAGTACTTTTCTCCATTTCTCACAACACAAGAACTTGTGGGCATTCAATGAAATTGCTGAGCCGTTGGGTTAGAATGGATAAAAGGAAGTACTTCTTCACCCAAAGAGTGATTAACATATGGAATTCACTGCCATGCTACAAGCATGGACGGCTTCAAGAGGTAATTGGTTAAACATATGGAGCTTAGGTCCATCAGTGGCTATTGGCCACAAGGTATAGATATGAACTCTTGGTCTGGGGCACGTGATGCTTTGTATTCTTAGAGCTTGGCGGGGGCAACAGTGAGAGGGCTTCTAGTGTCCTGGCCCCATTGGTGGAACTTTTGATGGCACCTGGTATTTTTGGCCACTGTGTGACAGAGTGTTGGACTGGGTGGGCCATTGGCCTGATCCAACATTGGCTTCTCTTATGTTTTTATGTACCTCTGGAGATCAGAGAGTTTTTCCATCACAGAATCAGCGTTGGAATAAATGGGCCTTTGAATGATAGCAGTAATCTTCTTGCCCTAAAGAAGCTGTTTAGGGTTTCAACTGACCTCAAGGCAATAGATAAGCCTTTGATATTTAGACAGGCCTTTAAGAACTGTACTATGCAAAATTTGGAGTTCCATCCAATAAAATATTCAGAAAAATCTGATGGAACTATAGCACCAATTGGTTAGTATTTAACCCACCAAGTGCCTCTTGTAGTTGCTGTTCAGCAGAGAAGCAGGGTGTGTATGAGAGATGGTATTAACGAATCCAGTGATAAGCAATTTCTGCACTTAAACTTTTTCACCACATCAACAAGATGGTCCAACTTGGTGAAGATAGAGTTCAGTTGACTAAAGATAGTGCTCACTGTCCAACTGTCTGGCAAGAAAATTCAGCACCCACATCAGCGTCCTCCTTCTCAACCCCATAAACACTGGAGGATGACCCACCTGAGACTGGCCTAGTATCTAGCCCCAGGGCAGTGACATCAGGAACAGTATCAGCCTGTTTCAGGGGCTACATCCAGAACAGAAAACCTGTTAGAGGTGGGAACACTGAACTCAGGAGAATCAGGTGGAATTAGAAAGTCATCAATTCTACTTTGCTTTGGAATTCTGGGTGGGCCGTTCTCTTGGTCGCTTATGTTCTCCCATGGCTCCTCCTCCCAGTAAAAAAGAAAGTCAAGAATTGTTCAAGATGAGCTGGGCACAGGTGTATCAGTTTACTATCATTCAAGAGGCTAACTCTTGAAGAAGATAACAGATTTCAGTCACTCTCAAGATCCTTATAGAATTTTTTGGCCACACTCCAAATCCTTTCAGCTCTTTTCAAAAATCCTACAGTGCAGTGCTTCAAACAGCTCCAAGGAGTAGTTGACTCTGCAGAGGCGGATGACTCAGCACTCTTTGCTCAGCACTCTTTGCAGGAGCAGAAGGGTCTCCCCAGGAGATGGCTAGTGGCTGATGCAATATCTCCATCATCATACCCAGAGGAGTGAAATTCCTTTGGACTGTGCCAGATATCCAAGTCCAGAACGCAGGGGAAACTAAAGGGGGAGCTGGGGTGGGTCTGGTGGACCAAGCAACTCCAATCCAACAACACAGGTTTCCTTTTCTCCTTTTCACCCCATCTCAGCTTCCAACAATCACAGAAGCGTGCTGACAACTCTTGCATTCCCAGCAGGGCAGGGACCAGAGGAGAAACGGCAGTGAAACAGGTGGGGGGAGGGAGATTCCACCAGCAGCACACGATAAGTAACCGAGGAGTGGGAGGCCAAGTCAGGAAAAAATCTGAATCTTTACAAGTTAGGAAAGACTGGAATTCTCTCCCTGAAAGCTTCAAACTTCATGCCAGCTGTACTTTATCAAAATTTGATGTTCAGAATAAATAAATGTCTTAAAACCTCAATATAGGTAGGATGCTGGTGTGTCTACTCAGGATGCCATCTTGTCCCCTCCTCATAAAAGCCATGTAAAAAACTAATGCACAAGCATCTGTTTCTCTTTATATGAAAGGAATTTTATACACTGAACAATCTGATTCCCAGTATCAAAAAAGCAACACACGGTGTCACCCTTCTATTTTCTTATATTTGGCCTGCTTTCTTGCCAGAGTACAAGAAAAGGAAGGGTAAAGACAGACATAAAATTATCAGAGCACTGAGCCTGAGTTGGAAGCACCCTTTATGCATTCAGTTCAAATCTAGGACAGAGTTCTGAAAACTTTTTTGAATGTGAAACACAAGGCAGTCTGTGCACAGCACTGATTGGTCGACATCTGGAGGTAATCAAGAATCACTTAATTTCTAGATTAATTTTGTGGTCTTGGTTTTTTTCAGTTTGGTGAAAATTAAGGAAAATGCAAATAAGTGCACATGCTGTGCTCTAAAAAAAATACAGAAGTACGCCATTGGGCAAGACTCACAGATGAACCAGTGTTTAGTTTGCTGGTTGGTACATCTGTCATTTGAATTGTGAAAGAAGGAGGAAGTTGAGCTCACACATTGTGGTTGAGGAGTACATCTCCTTTATATTATGGCGGTCTTTGCCCAAAATTGATTTCAGTATCTGCAGTATTGTTTAATCTAAACTCCAGCAGCGGAGCTGGTTTTCGCACAAAGTAGTTGCTTAAGACAAAGAATACTTTCAATTACATATTATAGGTTCAGTTTCCAGCCATTGAAAGAAAAGGTCCAGATCAACCTTCTTTCTAGACTATTTATGAAGAAAGCTATGGTGATCTTCCCTGTTTCCCATGCAACCATATTAGCACCTATTTGTACTGATTCACGTACCATCATAATTGAATAGCAGCAATACAGATGATGGGTAGTGGCAAGATTTATTGAACATTCCAAGTTGCCATGTGTGCACTGAGAATTTAAGGTTAAATTTCTGTCTCTTGGCCATTAATAGCACTTTTACTTTCCAAAAAGTTTACTTAGGGAGATCAACAGTACAGTTTCATGGACGTTCCCCCTGGGCTAGTGTGACGCATAGAAACCTTTTCCCATGGAGCTCCCTGGGCTCACTTCAAGAACCTAGGCTTTACATCCCCCACCATACTCTACCAACTGGTACACTGATGGAGCCTCACGAAAAGGTACCCTTCTGGACTGCAAGGAGTTGGAAGTACTTGCAGCCCCCAAACTGCCTACCTGGATTGATGTTCAAATGTTTGCCTGATACTGATGTTCCATCCAAAATGGGCATCTCCCTTAGCCGTGCTGATAAACCTAAATCAAGTTCCCATTTCATAATACCAATAAAAGTTCTGCAGAAAGTCACAATCTGGCTGTACTATTTTGCCTTCAACTTATTGCCATTGCAAACACCCAGACTGAGCCAGAGAACGTTAAGCTTATTAGCAAAGTCAATTTGAATGCACAGGGTGCTCTAGACTGTATTTGTATGAACTCTGTTTCAGCCTGCACAGTTTTAAAGGGTTTTTTCATGGCACTTAGCTGAACAGCCAAAGATCTGACCAAATGTAGAGAACGATGTTATAATTGGAATAGCAGCATGTGGTATTGTAAGCTAGAGAATCCAGAACAGTAAAGCTGCTTAATTAAGTTTCCATCAGGTCCAGTTGTTCAGATTAATCCAGGAAGCATCTGTCTGGCTGAGTGCATGCTCTGAGTCGCTGTATATGGGCAGGATCTTAAATCGTTTTACACACAGCATCCCACAGCTTCCTCTCAATTGTCCCTTTATATAACAAACTGTGCTCTGGCATCAGCAAATCCCTTGACAATCACCATATTAGAACACAAGTGCAGAGGGCGAAGAGAACCATGTTTGGGCTAAATATTGCCTAATATTAGGCTAGTATCACAGGACACACACATCATCTTCTCGTCTCTTCAACAGTGTCTATTCCAGTATATTCTAGTGTCAAAGCAATTATAGAGAAATCTTTTATTCATTCACAGTAATACAGTGCTGTCTGTAATGACATGTTACATACGGCTGGACATGGGAATAGATTCTTGGACTAATTGTATTGAGCTTTCTGATAAGGAACCAATGAGAAAAGGCTGTGCTTTGCTCCTGCTGAACACAAAGCCAACAGACAGGATGGCCAGTGGCACCCTTCCTTTCACATATGCTCTCCGAGTATTCATAGCACCTATGGGACATCCCACAAAACCTCTGGATTTGCATACTGAACAGCAGCATTTTTTAAAAAAATGCTAAGGAAAGTGATGACAGAGATACTTCAGAGCAACCACAGGCTTTGCATGGACCATGCACAACCAGTACAATTTTTTTAAAAAAATTCCAAGTAGATACAACATAATGGGAATAAAAGCATAAAACCTAAACCATGCACTGTTTGCGATAATGGGGTCGTTCATCTTCAACTAGAAGTGTAATGGCACAGTGGCTCTTTGCTCGGTATGTCTAAGTGGGTTTTTTCATGGTGCATGACAGATATTCGTCGCACAGTCGAGTCCGACTCTTCGCGACCCCATGGACGAGCTCTCTCCAGGCCTTCCGGTCTTCTGCCGTCCTCTGAAGTTGGCTCAACTTCATGTTCGTTGCATCGATGACACTGTCTAACCATCTCATCCTTTGCCGTCCCCGTCTTCTTTGACCTTCAATCTTTCCAAGCATCAGGGTCTTCTCCAGTGAGTGCTCCCTTCTCATTTGGTGGCCAAAGTATTTGAGCTTCAGTTTCATTATCTGGCCTTCCAGGGAACAGTCAGGGTTGATTTCTTTGAGGATTGACTGATTTGTTCTTCTTGCAGTCCAAGGGACTCTCAAGAGTCTCCTCCAGCACCATAGTTCATGGTGCATGACAGATATTCTTTCTATCTGAAGAAGTACGAACAGTTCCTTAGCTTGCTAAAGTTTTATCTCCTCCCGTTCAAAGAAATGCAGAACTCTACTGCCAGCAAGGCTTTTAGTATTGTACTTACCCCCCTCAATCAAGTGGCAATTGTACCCAGCACAGACTGCAACTGACATTATAACCAGTGGAGAGCTCGGAATGGCTGATGCCATTGACAGATAACCATAAAGGGCACTTTCTCTTGCTTTGTCCCACTTTTATTACTAGCTCTTTAAGTCAGAAGGGGAGGCTTCCCCATATCCAGGAAAGGTAATCAGCATTAGGCATGCGGCGGTTTGTGTCTTCTCAGCTGTGGCTACGCATTCAAATGCATGAGACGGAGCGGACTCTTACATTCTCTTGCCTAGTTTCACAGGTCAAGTGAGAACTATTATTTATTTACGAAATTTATATGCTTCCTTTACAGAACTTGCCTGAGGAACACATTTCAGAGAATATTTTTCCACGGTCAACTGGTAGGATAATCATAGATCAATTAATCTCTGCCACCATCTCATCTGGATCTGTGGGTTCACGTATGCATGTGGGGGGGGGGAGCAGGTGACAGAAAATGTCTCCACGTATGTTTTTTTCTTTCTTCCTAACGGTTCGAAAGCAGATGTAACATTCATGCGAGTAGATAAATGGGTACCTACCCTTAGAAGGGTGGGGGGCACCCTCCTCTGGGGGGGTTGTGTGGAAGGCATACGGCGGCAATGGCGACGGAGATGGCGGCAATGGCAGAGTACCAGCGGTGGAGGCGAGGCAGCACGGCGACGCGGCAGCAGCAAGTGGCAAGCAGCAGGCCCGGAAGGAGTGATCCCTGGTGGCCAGTGGCGGGAACAGCGAGCGGCTGTCATGCAGCAGGAGGCACGCGGTGACGTCATCCAGGGGCGCGGCGGAGCCAGTGGGATGTAGTCGGGACCTGAGGAGGACGCTGACTGCGTGCCGGATCGCAAAAAACAAACAAACGTGCCAGAAGAACAACAGCCATATACCGCCGGGAATGAAGCCAGCCAGACCGGAAAAAGACATCTACCTCCACCTGGGTGCCGGTAGGCTGTCCCACTCCCCATAATAATGTGGCCTTAGTTAGGGTTAAATTGTGATTAGCACCCCTCATGTAAACCTCCCAGAGACCCCTATGGGGGTTAGGGCGGTATATCAAATCGAATAAATAAATAAATAAAAATATTGGGACAAGAAGATCTGTTCCTCCCTGCTGATGATATAGCTCCAGATTGCTTTCTGAACAATAAGAGAGGTTTCTGTAGCACCTCTCCTTTATGGAAGTTGGGGAAAAGTCAGGTGACCAGTAGTGGGTTATGATGGCAACATTTCAGATATTAACTGCAGTACTGAGTCAAACAGGGCTGGCTAGAGACTTTTTATACAAAGAACTTAGAAAACAAAGAGTGCCCTCTACTGCTCCGTTTAATGAGCTACATGGAAGTTGGAGGTTAGAGGTAGGAAGCCTTCCTTTTCTCTGGAATCTGAGGTCTGAGACTCACATGATTTGAAGTGACTCCTTCAGGCTGCTTCGTGGTGAAGCTGGTACTGGTGCCATTACATCCTCTTGTCATGGGCTTGCAGAATGGCAGGCGACAAGATGTATTCTAAGTATGCCTTCCCTGAACTAGAGAATCTGCCTGCAACCATAAATGGATCCAAGATCTAAACACACTTCACAGCACTTGTGCAAAGAGAGGAGAGGGGGAATTCCACAAGGAGAAAATTGTGGGGTTATTTTCCTACTGCTTTTTTCCACTGCATATCTGCGACTTGCAGCTTATTGACTGAAAGATCATATATGTCTGTTACTTCATTAGCCCCACTTGGTTTGCACATCATGCCTTGTAATCGTATGCAAAGGTACTCCAGTCTAAGTCCATTGGCCTCATCTCTGCATAGTATTACACTGTTATTTTCCTAACTGTACACTTCCAATTCATTTCCCAAGACCCCTGTGAAAACACCCAGAACATTCAACAGATTCTGTGTGTGGATAAACTTAAAGGAGTTAGGTTGTTAAAATCAACAAGACTAGGCTTCAGACTAAATAATACAAACAACTCCAGAGATAAACAGACTATAAATCTAGAGGAAAGGAATGAGATGAGGAACTCTATTTTTAATTTCCATTCCAAGATACCTGTGATTATTAAAACTGTTGTATTGCACATAAATGTTATATGGGTTGAAAACAAAGACCTTGAGTCCCTTTTGCTATCAAATACAAGCTATAGTCTGATCAGCAAGGGTAGGAACAATTCAGTTTGTCATTTTGCCTGTTTTTTGCAATTCATATGAGTTTAAATTTATGCTTTTGCTCTGCAATTAATGGGAGAGGGGTTGCTATAGAATACTCAGCACATACTCGGTCTGCTCAATAGTTCATAACAGTGACAAATGAAGCATTCTGCTTTCTCAGCAGCTTGCCTAACTATGATGTATACAATGTGTTCCAGATGGGAAACTGCCTTTTGCTCCAGATGCACTTGGTAGGATTCTGCTTTCAGACCCAGCTAAGTCACCATATTTATTGTTAGTTTAGACTGTGACTTCATTTGCTAGTCTCTTTTCACCATTGACAAATGTTGTCCCTGCAGTAATTAATGTATAGGAGAAAGGCATCACTCCTTAATTTACATGTGGTTATACTGTGCCTTTCCATATCTTATCACACATAGTTAAATAGCGGGTTACCTCATCCTGAAAATCATTACCGTTAAATACAGCAATCAAATGCTGAATGGGGGGGGGGGGAAAACACATCACAACTCAATTTATATCTCAACAGTTGCATCCTTGAGATTCTGCTGTTAGCTAGAAAACCACTAGATGATGAAGAACAGAAGATAACTCCAAATGTCTGGCAGAAGATAGGAAATAAATTTGGAAATAATATATGGTGCAGCCTGGTCTGTTGGTAAAACAAAAGCAAAATTCTACCATCCAGGGAGTCTGAGAACAAAATACCACAAGCCACGAACCGGGGATCTCAGAGAATAGGTTAGATGAGTCAGAAGAAAAGGTGATTCCTCATTCCTGCAAAAGGTATAACTGAATTAAAAAGACAAATGCTATGCTGGGGATTATTAGGAAGGGAACTGAAAACAAATCAGCCAGCATCATAATGCCCCGTATAAATCGATGGTGCAGCCTCATTTGGAATACTGTGTACACACTTCTGGCCACTGCACCTCAAAAAAGATATTATAGCATTGGAAAAAGTGCAGAAAAGGACAACTAAAATGATAAAGGGGGTGGAACACTTTCCCTATGAAGAAACATTAAAGAGGTTAGGGCTCTTTAGCTTGGAGAAATGGTGACTGAGGGGGTGACATGATAGAGGTTTACAGAATTATGCATGGGATAGAGAAGGTAGAGAAAGAAGTACTTTTCTCCCTTTCTCACAATACAAGAACTTGTGGGCACTCAATGGAATTAGTGAGCAGTAGGTTTAGAACAGATAAAAGGAAGTACTTCTTCACCCAAAGAGTAATTAACACATGGAATTCACTGCCACAGGAAGTGGCGACAGCTACAAGCATAGACAGCTTCAAGAGGGGATTAGATAAACATATGGAGCAGAGGTCCATCAGTGGCTATTAGCCACAAGGTATGGATGGAACACTATGACTGGAGCAGTGATGCTTTGTATTCTTGGTGCTTGGGGAGCAATTGTGGGAGGGCTTCTGGAGTTCTGGCCTTGCTGGTGGACCTCCTGATGGCACCTGGGTTTTGGCCACTGTGTGACACAGATGGGTTGGATGGGTCATTGGCCTGATCCAACATGGCTTCTCTTATGTTCTTATGAAAAGGCTTTTTAAATTTTGTGAATCAAGAAGGCAGGAAAATGGGATATTTATTGGAACATTTTTCAAAAAGCAAAACAGGAAAAAATAACAAGATGTGACTCAGGAATACAGCTCACCTCATCTGCAGTGGAAACTTTATTAATTTCTGTCACTTCTACTAATGTGCCATGAAACAGGGAGCTTGTGATAATGCAGCTGACCTACACTGGAACTGTCATGTGCTGCTGTATTAAAAAGTCAATTTACTTCATCTGCAAAGGCTTATAGCTACACCTTTTACACAATTACTTATGCTATGATGCCCTAATAAAAGTTACTGAGCAATAAAAATCAAAATAAAGACAAAAATTCCTTTTTCCTCTGTTGTAAAGACAAGATTCATGTGGTTTCTCCAACACAGAGAAAGCCCACCCCAGGAATCAGATATGTCCCCAGCAACTAAAATAATGGAGTGTCATTTTGCTCCAATATTAACCTCTAGCCAATTTGGGATTGTTTAAAAGGTCTGAGAACAGCTGCTGTGCTGAATCATACATCACAGGATAGTAAGCATAATCTAACCTGTTCCTCCATGGCAGTGGTTTTCAAACTGGGTTCCTAGGAAGTGTAAGTTGCCTTGAAATTTATGAAATTGCTTAGTGAGGGCCAATCTAGGTGTGATGTTGGCACAGCTGTGTTTTAAATTGGGGTCTCCTCCTACATCCCTATGGGGGGGGGTTTACAGCTACAAAAGGCAACGTGGGTAGACAGCGGGGCATGCACAATTCTGTGGACACCCAGGGGCTTCGTCAATAGACAAATCAGTGTGGAAAGTGTTCCCTAAATGCAGAAAATCTAACTAAACACTGCTCCATGGTAACTGGATGTCAGCCATTATGACTAATTTATTCATCCCATCAAAACTTGCGCTAGCATATGCAAGCATTAGCAAGACCCCTTGTAATTCAAAGTTCTTCCTCAATTCAAGGCATACTAAGAAAAGACTTTACTATCAGCCAATTTATACTCTTAAGTAGTGACTTACGAAGTGAATCAATATTTGTTTACGTTTGGTTGAAGTGCTGTATGAGCTTCAGAGAGTAATATATTAAACAGATGAACATGCATTGCTTGATTTAGTCCAAAAGCAATAAAAATAATTGCCTGATGTGCTCATATCCTGCAGTTAAAAAGAGGCCAAGGCCAGCTCTTCATCCACATGGCTGAGAGGGGAGAAATCAGGGTATGAAAGGTAGAGCAAAGCACAATGGAGAATCCACTGTACTCTATTAACATAATCGTGTTGAAGGATCTATCCTGGAATGCCCTGGTTAATACAGTATTAACACATCACTTTTCTTTATAAGGTAAAGGTTCCCTTGCTCGAAAGCCAGTCGAATCCGACTCTAGGGTTGCGGTGCTCATCTCCGTTTCAAAGCCAAAGAAGCCAGCGCTGTCCGAAGACGTTTCCGTGGTCATGTGGCCGGCATGACTAAACACCAAGGCGCACGGAACGCTGTTACCTTCCCACTGAAGTGGTACCTATTTATCTACTTGCAATTTCTTGCTTTCGAACTGCTAGGTTGGCAGGAGCTGGAACTAGAGACTGGAGCTCACTCCGTCATGCGGCACACTCGGGTCTCGAACTGCTGAACTACCGACCTTCCACAGCCTGCAGTTCAGCGTCTTAACCACTTGAGCCACCGAATGCTTTATAAATTTCCACTTCTATATGCAACCCTGACTCAACTGAGTGACTTCAAAGCTGAGCAGAGATATGAATTTGGGCCGACAGCAGTCACACAAGATTCTCTGTACAAAATACCCTACTAATGCCCTACAGCAAAATGTGGGGCTTGGGGAGTAACTAAAGCTATAAAACCAAGACAACCCATAGCGGTGGTGTGGCATCTATATATGCAAATGACTGAGCACATGAAGCTGCCTGAACCTGAATCAGACCTTTGGTCCACCAAACTCAGTACTGTTTATTCAGACTAGCAGCAGCTCTCCAGGGTCACGGGCAGAGGTCTTTCAGATCACCTACCATCTGATCCTTTTAACTGGATATGTCAAGGATTGAACCTGGGGTCTTCTGCATGCCCAAGCAGAGGCTCTCCCACTGAGCCAGGGCCCCCTCCCAGTTATGTATAAAAATCACTGCAAATTAACCAGAAGGGGGGGGGGAGAGATGGTCTGGGGAGGTCCGGATATGCTCCAGGATACACAGTTGAGAGCAGCTGATAATCTGTTATGAGAGGGGGAACAGGAGATGGAAGAATTAATCTGCTCAAGTCTCTAAACATCTATTAAATCCTGAAAATGGGTATTTGAATAGATGGATTGAAATTTCCAAATAATTTACTCCTCCTACCTAGCTCTCCTGCAGTGATTCCTCACAGGGCCCCAGCTTTCCCTTCAAACGGCAAACGTGATTGTATAGAAATCTCTGGGTGGTTGTTAAATGTATTGAAATGCTACCTAGCTCTCCTGCAGTGATTCCTCATAGGCCCCCAGCTTTCTCTTCAAACAGCAAACGTGAAGATAGTGAAGAAGGCCATGCTTACACAAAATAAAGATTTCTGCATACTCTACGCTCAAATGTAAACCTCAAATGTGATCCCTCACAGGCAAAGGTAACAAGAGAAAGGGGTAGGGTGGATGGGCAAAAGCCCATGCGGAAAAGAGGGCAACCCAGGGCATTACGGTGCCTTAAATCACCCCACTGGCCCCTCCTGCCCCCAGCCCTCTCCGGCCCCTGGGATAGACCCGGCAGCGGGGCAGGGCAGGGCCAAGCTTCGCTTGTGGTGGCCTGGCCCCCTTCTTGCTCCACTGGCGAGAGCTGCTGCAGCCACCATTGACCTCTCTGTCCTCCCCCCACCCTCTGCAGGCTGCAAACAGGACCCGGGTAAGTCCGGGCCTCAGCTTCACACACAAGCCTACATGATGCAGAACTACTAAGTATACCTTTTGCATGACATACCTGCCAAGCGAAGGTCACTTGAAGTTATGCATAAGTGGAGACAGGTGCACAAAGCATGCTCATTTGGGAGATTAACCCTTTGTCTCCAAGTGACCGCAAACTACCAGGAGGAGTGTTTTCTAGCAGCATGAACACAAACACCCTAGTGGGACCAATCTTCATGGTGGACGAATACATGCATAGAGCAAATATCATATAGCCCGTAAGGATGGATAGAAGAAAATTTACCCAAATCTTTTGCTGATATGTCCTACAAAAGCTTGCAAATGTGTACCACGGGGGTGGTGGTGGTGATGGAATGTGGCAGCACATCAGAATCTGCACATGTACTCTTAAATTACGTTGAAGCTGCAGAGTGCTAAACCCCATCTTGGATTATTCACTTTAGGATCTAAGTTCCCTTCCCTGTAGTGAGTATGGGAAAATCTTCCATGGCTTTCTATAGCTGTGAAATGCAGGAATGTGGCTGGAGAGCTCTTCACAGCACAGGAAAAAGAAATCAGGGCTAGCTCTTTTCTTGTTGACCCTTTAAAAGTTCCATTGTTGTCTAAGGCTCTAATTCATCTGTTGGAAATTACCACTGCTGAAGTATGTCAACTTTCCCCAGTCAGGAAAAGAATGTTAGAAAAGCAGCCATGTTAAGCTACCCTTCAGCTGAAGAATCTGGGACAGTGTACGGCTCTTTAGTTGACTGTTTAGGAAACCTTTATGATCTTTCACTGCTGGCAGGATGCAAAGACACCAGGACTAAATAGTCTTACCATAATATTTAGTGAAAATTTCAGTTGGCTTACTTGTTTCTTTCCTGTCTTGCATTCCCGCACCTTTTTTTTAATTCATGGTCACTGGAAATACATGGTATGATCATTAGCTGACACAACTAATAACTCGCTTTTCAGAAAGGCATCGTTTTTGAAAGGTTTTCCAACTTCCCTTCCAGATGATGTAATTTTCAGGCAGATGTCAAGCTTGGTTACAACTGCAAATTGTCCACTGCGGAGTTGGACAGGCCCTTTTAAACATTCCCCTATTTTTAGGCCTGAATTCAGTTCCCTGCAGCCAATAGTTTAGCAGGAGCTAATGTTATTCAACCGCAAAATGTCTTTCACAGTGTGAACAAAGCTTCACTTTGTAACAGGTTACAGAGACCCATGCAGCTGCTTCGCTTAGCTCTGTGCTCCGGCCGTTCACGTGATGATGAGAAGCCCTTGAAGGTTCCACTGTCCATAAACTGCATTTCACAGTATAAATGAGGGCTTGGATTCAGAAAGACATGGAAGAGTTTTCAAATGGAGGCATTATACTCAGTGCAGTTCTCCAGGGTCACACAACACAAAATTCTTCACGTCATGTACCAGCTGGAAGCTGTCAACTTCTCACAAGGCTCAAACATTAGTACCAGATTGTAGATGACTCAGTGGCCAAAGTAGCATTTGGGTCTGAAGGGATGGAATGACTAAAATAATCATGTTGAATACTGAATGCCACAAGGAATAACACTTGTTCTATGTCACTGGGCATTGTAATAGTGCAGCTATCTGTTATCAAATCAAGGTAGACTATAGATTATACAACCCCTCCGGTGGCCAAGGAGGGTGCTATTGGTCAATGACAGAACTGTTCAAGGACTATTGTTACTAACAAGTTTTATATGCCGCATTTCTGCCTAATCAGAGCTGCCAAAACGACTAACAATTAAAACAAAGCACTACCCCTAAAAGGAGGATACTCATAGCTTGGGAGTGTACCTGGACCCTGGCCTATAGTTAGAAATTCAAGTCTCCTCCATGGGACACAGCACCTTCTATGACCTTCATCTGATATGCCAGCTATGGCCACTCCTCTAAAAATCAGAATTTAATAGAGTAGTATGCTGAAATGTTATGCCTCAAAATTTAACAGAAAAAATTAACAGAAAAAAAGATACTATTGCATTGACATACAAAATAACAGAGCTCCTTCTGCATATGGGAATCCTCTTTTCACATGGTATCAACTAGTAGGGGGGGGGGGCAAACAAGATACAAATATCCAGTCAGTGTCTTCCTAATTATAATACCCACTTACTTTCAGAAAGCACCTTGGCAGTTCTTTCCTCCAGTTTTTATTAAGGTTGGGCCAATTATTTCTGGCAGTGTGAATCCTAGTAACGTTTCAGGTTTTCCCAACAACGAACTTCACCCATTTTCTTTCTCATGCTTAATTCAGATCTGCAGATATTACTTTTTTCAGGGTACAAAAGGCATAAGAGCTAATTGCTCCTCTGAAAGCTCTCAAAAACATAATATACACCCTGGACGTTTACCAAACTCTCCCATGGTCCAAATTCTGTCCTGAGGAGCCCACTGGATGACAACACTGGAGTTATTCCCAATTTCCATGTTTTGGGGGGGTTTTTGCAGAAGAGAACAGCAAGTCTCACAGCTGTCATACTTACCAAAAAGTAGCACCGCAATCAGCCCTAGCTTTTAAAAAGAACAGCTTAGTAATTTGCACATACAGGAATACAAGCAAAGTTTGACAAGACTCTTTGTCAAATAGCACATATAATACAGTATTAACATTTCATACTGTCCAGCCAGATGGGATCTCAAGTTCACCATGTAATATGTTTACATATCTTTGTAGAAATGAATCGTCAGAGCCAGAAGAGTAATGAAGGCTGTTTTCCAGAATTTTTTAAAAATGTACACATTTTCAGTTGTGGGATACTAAGGAATAGAACTGGCAAGAAAGACTGTATGCCTTTTGAGCTGGAATACTATACGCAAGTCTAATAATAAAATTTTACTTTTTTTGAACGAAAAACAATTGTAGACAATAAATCAAATCTCCAGTTAAGTGTATTTTAGTAAAGTTGTCAACACTCAATAATCATTTCTTCTTCTTGGGCATCACTGCAGCAGCAATCTGTAGTTTTCATATGGTGAAATCCCCATTTAATAAATTCTATCAAGTCTATTCATGCCCCATATATTGTCAGAGGAGCATGTGACCTTCCTTGAGTTTATATTTTTAGTAAGATTTCTGAGTGCAAGAGGCACCTTTTCCTAAATTAAATTCATTTTGCTCAATTTCTGGGACATAAGAATCTAGATGTTTCCCCCCACTAGTTCACTCCACGCATTTATCAACCTTTTACCCATAAAAGTCTCCATTACCTACACCCTATCCACACTTAAAGATATAAGTTTAATATGTGGATACAGGTCAAGTGAATAGCTAAAGACAAAGAAAGAAACCACAAAATGGTATAGCAGTTGATGGAATGTGACTAGACAGGAAGGAGTATCTCCTTCAGACTTTATATCACAGACTTATCTCTAATATGTGCTGCATTACAGTTGCTCAACCACTGGTTTTTTCAAAAGATCTGGGGAATTTCCAGGTACAAAATAACTGCTTTTGACTGTTCAAAACACAATAGTGAGGGTTGCCATTTTTCATGGTTGGCCAGGTTTTGCCCAGAGCCTAGGTGTTCCACCTGGCACCTGTCTGGTTCTACTAAGTCTTTTAGATCCAGACGTCAATACATGGAGACATTTTGCTAATTTATGGAACACTAACAGACCTATTCTAGCCCATGAGGGAAGTTGCAGGTGTGATTGCCAGGTATCAGAAGCAAAAAAAGACTACATTGGCGTGGATCCTGCAATGAGTAAGCGGAAACATAAATGGACAGCATACTTCTGATTGTGTGAGATCTCGACGAAACACCTAGTACTTTCTTTTAGGCTTCCCAGTCTGAAGGTGGGGGCAGGGGATATCTGATTTTATGGGCTCATACCTACCGGCAGCTGGCTGGCTGGGGAAGCCCCAACCACAACACCAGTTGCCACCCCTCTTCTTCCCCTCCTGTGAGATTTAAGGGACCCTCCAGCTGATCAGTGGGAGCACATGGCCTGCTGATCAGCTGGAGGCCCATTAAATCTTGCAAGAAGGGAGGGAGAGGGGCAGCCACCAGCTGCATGTCTGAACTCCAAGCGGCAAATTTGCTGCTTGGAGTTCAGGCATGCGCAGCGCCCACTTGCAAAAACCATTTAAAGCGGGTGCCACCGGAGCCTTCCAAGGGGCTGCATACCCCATGTGATGTCAATTATGTGTGACATCATCATGTTGGGGACGTACCCTCCCCCTCCTGGAACACCCTCCAAAGCCCCCCACCGACGACAAGTAAGGACCTGGTAACCTTACTTTCCTACCTATATTTTCTAGTGCCCGGAAACTACTTGTTCAATGTCTTGCACAAGTGAAAACACATTTCAGGACAAACTAAGTTCAACTTAGCACAAGGGGCTAGTGTGAGGTCCCTCCCCCATTTCCCCTTGCACAAGAACCCTAACGCACGTGAAAATCTCCTAGTGGATCCAAGCCACTGCTTCTAAAGCGAGCTTAGTTGCAGTAACTCCCCAGATTCAGTAACTGCCCTGCAGTAGTAATTGGTGTATCTGTATTTTCTTGGCTTAGGCTTTAATTAGCTTCTAAATGTAATTAAAGCAGAGTGTCTCTCATTTAACTATATAAAAGGGCAGTGTTTATAAATCCCTTCTCCAAATCTCCAGATTGAAAGCAGAAGAAAAACAGTGATTTTAACATTTTCAGATCTGGAGAATAATTTCAGACGGTGCACGAGCAACTTAAAGAGAGACAAACTGGTAACGTTAACTAATCGAGGGTATGTAATCAATAGATTTCTACACTCAAAATACTTTTAGGAAAAATATCCTCTTGTAAGTTTTAAGGTTAGACCTTATTTCATGTACTAGATCCAAACTGAGGGACACCAACCCCCTCTCTTTCATCTTCCCTCCACGCCACCATCTCACTCCCCCTCAGGATGTTTTATAGGCTCCATGTAGTCCATAGGCATGGATGAGATGTGAGCACTGTTTCCCCAGGGTAGATTTAGGGGAAATACTATCAGGGTATCCTGAGGAGGTAGACCTTAGCTTCCTGTTTTTTCACAGATGAGAAGAAACCATCTGTCATGGAAAGATCTGGAGGGTCTGTGTTGATTTTGATGTGACCTTTACTCAAACCCAAAGAACAAGGAAGAACAGGCATGTTATATTCTTAAAACAGTTCAAAAATAACTGTACAATTATTACATTTTCATCCCAGCACATCTTGGGGTTAAATTAACTGGTTTAGGTTATGGACTGATACAATAATCTTGGGTTTCTTGTTAGTAAGACTCAAAACTATGTGTTGCAGGGGAATGTTTGAGATATTTAAGGCTGCCATCTTTTGCAGACCTCTTAGGACACTAGCTTCATTTAAACAGGCAGAATTTACTTTTGATTAAGATAGGATTAGCGTATAAGGCTGTGGTCCTATCTGAATTTCTTTGACATTAAATTTCATGGAAACCAGTGAAACCCACTAGGAAATAAGTGTACACAGAAAAGCAGCCAAATCTTACTTCAGTAGACTATAATGATTTTTCCATTTCTACTAGCCAAGGCTAAATGCTGCAAACTGAGAGGTGTGTGTGTTTAGTATTTAGCTGCGAAAGGTTCAATACTTGTGAGAATATCAATCACGAACCTTCTTACGCAGGAGCTTTTGCTTGCACAAACGAAACAAATGCGGAGTCCTGTACAGCTGGAGCAACAAAACCAGAATCTAGAGAGGCACCGTGACTTGCTCAGCCTTGATCCTCTTTCAGGCAAGCTCTGCTGTTGTCTCCAAAGAGATCGGGTGTAATCCTGGCATGAGCAAAGGGTCACGGACAGATACCATCTTCTATTATCTTTATCCAACTTTTCCTCCCAGTAATTAACAAGAAGAGTTGCAAAGCAACGGGTAGATAACACAACAATTAATGAGTTTGACAGTGCAAACCAAAGCCAAGTTATACCCTTCTAAACCCATTGACTTAAATGGACTTAGAAGCAGACTTTGCTTTCAAGCTGAGTAAAAGTTACACTACAAATTGGAACTGTTGGATTGGGGGGGATTACTGTACGGAAATAGTCTAGAGGTTAAAGGGTAATACAGTACAAGTGTTTAACTATGAAATAGTCTGCCTCAGAATAGGGCATTATAAAAAGAGTTCTTCCAGGCCTATGATTCTCTGATCCTTTTCTCTATTAAGGGGAGTAGAAGTTTTCGATCTGAATGACAGTGACTGCTGTGGGCAATAAAATGCATTGTAGTCACAATCAGATCTGAATAGCCTAATGTTACGGGCTGGCAAGCCACCAGTTACGGGGGCTTATTCTTATTGGCAATGGATAAGAGTTGCTAGGATTTATTACAGTAATAGCTCTGGCCAACTGGAACAGTGAGGAATTGCATAGACTGCCACTCCCAAGGTAATCCTTGCACACTCTCAAAGTCTTTTTTTATTGCTCCTAAAATTGCTAGGAAAAATTGATGCTATTATATAAGAACTTATTTTATCTTCTCAAGCCTGCAAGGCAATGCCTCAGACAAATTTGCACAAGGTCAAGACGTTGCATCTTACAGAGTCTTCTAGGGCCTGGCCAGCCTGCGAGCCACCATATCTGAATTCAGACCTGGGATGGACTTTGGACAAACAGTTTACTTCTTGCTGGAACTGGGAACTTGAGTTGCAACTGAGGCTCCAAATATGGTAGACAGTAGATACTACTCTATTAATCTGGCAAAGGGTTAAAAAGACCAGTTCCTGGTATTTATATTAAATCTGGCCACTTCAGGTTTCTGGTTGATCATAGGAACCAATTTTGCACATTTAATGGTTGTACCATTAATCTGATGATCAACCATGTTTGGGGCCGGTTATTTCTCTGTTGAAATTTAACATTTTTGCTTTGATTTTGTCACAGCTTATCCCATATTGAACTGTTAGTCTGCCTCTCTGCACGGTATAGTTGAAGAGATCCTGCAAGATTTCCACATAAACCATGTAAACCTGAAGGCCAAACCTGAGAGAAGAACCACACAGTGAAGGAAGGAAATCCCTAGTGAAACCACCATTGCACAGCTGTCTCCAGTATTAATGCTTCTTAATCACATTTCAGCAGCCCCTCCCCCAGGCGACATAAAGAAGGCAATCTCTGTAACTGTTTGCAATGATACTCAGCAGTGCTGCTAAATGATGAACTAGCAAATATTTGTCACACCGCAAGTCATGGGGGCAGACAAAAATACTCTAATGTTTGATTAACTACCACGGCTATTCTCAGGTGGTTGTAAGGCTGGCTTAGGACACAGAAAATGGCTACCCCCAAAACAAGCTATCCTGCCCTGTTTTAAAATTTGTAACAAAAAATTAAGTGATGAAAAGAATTTTGGAATAGAATCCAAAGAGTCAGCTATGTGTTATGTGCCTTCAAAGTACATGAGGGCTTTCCCCCCAGATTATATTGTGCTGAGGTACATAGAAACTTTATGAGTAACTTTGGAGAGGCCTCCACAGAATGCCTTTCTTTTCATGTATTCATTCTAG